>NC_090233.1:3028231-3323231 GCF_024489055.1 Chanodichthys erythropterus | reverse complement strand
CTTCCATTACTCAAAATAAGCTTGATGACGTCAGCAACCTGTCTGACAGATGTAAATCTTCTAGTAGCTGTGCGTGCAAACTGCCATCGTTAATCTTGCAGAGACGGCGAGCTTGAGCAGGGGCGTGAGTGAGCAGGAGTAAGTATTCTGATTAATTAGTTTGTATAGTATTTTAAAATGTAACGCCAGTACGCCATATTAAGTTAATGCATACTATTGCCTGCGAGCTTCTCCTCCTGTCTGTACGGTAATTTCTCTACTGTGTGACAGAGAGTCGAGTGGGTATGACGCAATCGTTAGCCTATTTTTACAAAAACTGTTTCTACGGGGCCATAATGTAACATAGAAGGTAATGGAGCCCTTTATACATTGTCGTGTATGTTTAGAAATAAATAATGGACAAATGTTAATTTACAGATGTAAAGTTATTTGCTGTCAAAGTGACGCCAAAATGAATGGGAGTCAATGGGATGCTAACGCAAGTGAAGTTCTGCTACAAGATGGCGGCACGCGGCCGACTTCAACTTCCGGTCGACTTCCTTGGGCACTGCGTTCAACTCCCGGTATAACATTTTTTACAAAATAAAATAATGCAAAATTTAAAAAATAAATAAATAAATAAAAAATTGATTTTTGAAAATTTAATAATCGATTCATACTCGTCCATAACATACTCACGATTAATCAATAATCGATTTTTTTCACCACCCCTAATATATATATGTATGTGTGTGTGTGTGTGTGTGTGTATATATATATATATATATATATATATATATATATATATATATATATATATATATATATATATACACACACACACATATACATATATATATATATGTATACACATATATATACACATATATATATATATATATATATATATATATATATATGTATGTATGTGTATATATATATATATATATATATATATATATATATATATATATATATATGTGTGTGTGTGTGTATGTATGTATGTATGTATATATGTATATGTATATATATAGATGTACATGTGTGTGTGTGTGTGTAAGTGTAATATATATATATATATACACACTTACACACACACACATGTACATATATATATATTATATATTAGGGGTGTGACGAGACAGGTATCTCACGAGACGAGACAAGATTTTTACACACTATTTTTAAGAAATCCTCAATGGTGAAATCATGACTAGAAAAAATATTCTGCAGGTGTATTTGAAATGTTTTAACTTATCATCTTGTAATGAATGTCATTTCAGTTCTACTTTCTGAGTATGAATTATCATATGCAGTAAAAGACAACAATACTCAAGTACTGTAAAAGGTTTTGCTACTAACTCAACTGACTGACTTGTGTATGATTTCCGTCTCTTCAGACCTTACTGAACATGATTTATGAGCTTCTACAACTTTAGACCTCCTAACTGAACTCCTTTCCACAAACTGATCATAAAATAAAAACAGTATAAATAAAAATGTTAACACTTTACAATAAGGTCTCATTTATTAACATTAATGTATTAACCAACATCAACAAACAATGAGCAATTTTTGCTACAGTATTTATTAATCTTTGTTTATTTTATTAACTAACATATATGTTAGTTAATAAAAATAGTCATTAATTTTTAGTTCATGGTTTACAGTGCATTAACTAATGTTAACAAATGAAACCTAACTGTTTGTGCTTAATAAGATTAAGAGAAAACTGTTATTCGTTTTCATGTCAGTCATACAAATAAGACCACATTTTTCTTTGATACAGACCCAGCCAGCAATGAAACGTGGGGCCCAGATGGGTTAACTACGGGTTCCATGGGTACTGTGTGGGCATGGGCTTTGGCTGGGTGAAATCAGCGGGTCCCATGTAGGTTTTGTAGTACGAGTCCCACATAGGAAGCCCATATGAGCTGATTACATGGGCCCCATAAGGGACAGGCATGGGCCAAGTGGGCATGGGTTTGAACTGGGAACACATATATGGGTCCTGCATAGAATTTTTATGGGTCAAGTGGGCATGGGTTTGAACTGGGAACACATATATGGGTCTTGAATGGCATATTTATAGGTCAAGTGGGCATGGGTTTGAACTGGGAACACATATATGGGTCTTGAATGGCATATTTATGGGTCAAGTGGGCATGGGTTTGAACTGGGAATGCACATATGGGTCCTGCATAGAATTTGTATGGGTCAAGTGGGCATGGGTTTGAACTGGGAACACATATATGGGTCTTGAATGGCATATTTATGGGTCAAGTGGGCATGGGTTTGAACTGGGAATGCACATATGGGTCCTGCATAGAATTTTTATGGGTCAAGTGGGCATGGGTTTGAACTGGGAACACATATATGGGTCTTGCATGATATATTTATGGGCCAAGTTGGCATGGGTTTGAACTGGGAACACATATATGGGTCTTGCATGATATATTTATGGGCCAAGTTGGCATGGGTTTGAACTGGGAACACATATATGGGTCTTGCATGATATATTTATGGGCCAAGTTGGCATGGGTTTGAACTGGGAACACATATATGGGTCTTGCATGATATATTTATGGGCCAAGTTGGCATGGGTTTGAACTGGGAACACATATATGGGTCTTATATATATTTATACAACAGTTCTGTCTGGTTCTCGAATCTGATTGGCTGATAGCCATGCAATATTTCAGCGATATCAGCACTCCTACCTTTTCACCGTTTGTATCACTCCGCTTGAAGTGACCGTCATGGCGGCCGACCAAATCAACCGCAAGCTTTACAAATACTACTTGTTGTACCACAAACTGCAGTTTTAATAGTTTTTAGGCGATAATGTAGTTGTTTAGACCTGAAATATGTGACTCGTATTTAATAACAGCGCCTATTTTACAACTTGTTTTGACGTTTTCGGTGATGTGAGCTCCAGGGCGTCAGCGGCCGTTCAGTGCTTCTGTAACTGCCGAGAACAGCTTAGTCTCGGCCAGTGACTCGTGGATTTGCCGCTGGCTCTTATAGTGGTTAAACATGAGACATTATTCAATTTGAGTACATAGAACAGGCAATCTTTGGTCTTTATTAATCTATTATTTGTTCCAGAGCAAGTCGAATTGTGCCATGTTAAATTTGATAATAATAAACAACGTTATGTTACATCATTATATATAGCATATTGGCTTCAACTAGACGGGACATATCAGACGAAGACTCTTCTCCGCTCTTCAAATACATAAAACATTAAACTTTATAAACATAGGGGTTTTTTTAGTAAAGAAAACGCTTTACAATTTTTTTTTCTAACATCAGATCTTTATTTACCTTGGCATTGCATAGAGATGTCCAAACTGCGTCCGCACTTCATTCACGAGGGGAGGCGGATTAATGTAATGAGGTTTGATTGACAGTTTGAGGATCCAATGGAGTTAAGAGGTTTTGTCACAAGCTCTTTAAAATCCTTTTCATTCCTTAAATATTTGTAAAACCCACATACAAGCGTAAATGTTTTTTGTTTTGTTTTTTGTAAATAACTAGTGCTTTGTTTGACTGAACTGTACAATTGTGCTTATTTGTTGTTCAATAAATATTATTTTATATAAATATGTCCATTAGTAAGTAATATGGATTGAGTGAAAGTTACATTAATACGCCATTAGATGGCAGCAACACTTTACAGGAGGAATGAGTCAGTGAAGCACAAGAGACTTTTAAATTGAAAGGAACTTTTGCAAAGGAAGTTGTTTTTAGTGCTGTAGTGTTATACAAAGATCGCTTTCCTCAGAGGACATTCAAACAGACTTTTATAATGGATATAATATTATGGACATCGACTTGAAGAATGAATGTAATGCAATATATCAGACAGGTAATAGCCTACTCTCTCTCTCTAATACTGTATAAAATTCAATGTGTTTCAATGAAGCGACTCAACGTTCCTTCGTTACTAGTTCTAAAGTGATGTTTTAGAGTTAGTAACGGAGGCTTGGTCCAACTGACAACTTGAGATATGAATCCGTGGCGGAAGGAAGTAGTGCTGCACAAAAGGGTTTTAAAGACACTCCGTTGTTGTTCTTATTTATTTACACACTCGTGCCATCACTTGGGTAAAGTTGGTTTTATATTCGCACAATCAGACATCCGTATTCAATAGCCTTGTTAATCACACTACATTGGACATTCAGTGGACATTCACAAGTAAATATGCCATTAAAACAATACTTGCCTATTTTGATCGGCTGTGAAAAATGTTGTAAGTTGACAATTGTTGGTTGTCAATATCATGTCGCTGCCTAAAATTCGCAAACATTCCCATACGGTAAAAAAAATATATTTTATCTGGCCAAAATATATTTTAAATATATGGTAAATATTTATTGCAAACAGTTAAGTTCAATGAAATATATTTTTGAATATATATATATATATTGTTTCAACCTTCATATACTTAAAATATATTTAAATATGTATTTCAGGGTCAGGAAAAATATATTTATATATGAAAATATATTTCAGGGCGCAAGAAAATACATTTCCAATCTTACAGTCGACAATGCAAATGTGCGTGGAAGAAAGCCTTGCGAACAAAACTATCCATTATGTTTGAAGAATTTTGAAAAACATGAATTTCCACATATTTTCCACATTGACACTTTGTTCACATATCTTCCCAAAAAATACCTGTGTAATAGTGATCATGGCACCTCACAAATGTGTGTTTTAGTCTATTACTTATTAATTAATTCATTTATTTATTAATTTAATTGTAATTTATTGTCAGTGTAATGTAGCGTTTAGATCTACATCAAATACAAATAAATAGATTAATAAAATCGCTAGCTGTACGATGTTAACTGTGACGTAATTTGAATGGGAAACCACAAGCAGCGCTCACGGACTTTTGGAGTACTGCGCATGCGCGTCATTTTGAACTGTAACGGTCGTCAGTCAACCGGGAGTTTTCGGAATAAAAGGTAAGAGCTAACGTTATAACTTTATTTTTAGTCGTCATTTTTCACATATGTAATGTTCATTGCTACTTTGAATGTATAATGTTTTATTGTCAATGGTTTTTTTTTACTTTATTTGTCAAATTAATGCCCCGTTTGTTTATTTGCTCACATGAGACGCATTTGATATTTTCAGATTTCCGTTTTAAAGTTAGTTGTTTTTAATTTGGACACTAGTGAAAACTAACGTTACACACAAAAAATGTTTAATATTTTTTTTTAAAATTTCAGCTGTAGAGTGTTTGGGAGACGGTGCTGCCTGCTGTTGTCGATCTATGATGCTCCTGTCACTGATAGTGGCCTGTAACGTAAGTCTTTTTTTTTTTTTTTTGGCTAAATTTAATGTTTTACTAAACTTGTTAAGTAGGCACAAGTTATTTTCTCGTTATTAAAGTTCAGGCATATGCTGGTTTGGCATTAATGGCATTTCATACGCTCAATTTTTCTACTATTATTATTATCATTATTAATATAGCCTTACTATAATATAATTTTTATTCACTTTCTGCTGAATGACAAGCTGTTTTCGATTATCCAGTTGAGCCAGTGATTCAGTAAGTTGCTTGTAACAGAAGATGCTTATTTGTCACGACTTACAGGTTTACATGTGTCATTCATTACTGAAAAAATCTGCTTTTTATTTTCAGTAGCAGAAGCAGAGACGGTTTGTGCAACAGCAACAAGGTGAGAATGATGAGACACTTTAAGAAGATGTTTTTTTTTTAATTAAGCACTGTTAAGCAAATTTTATTATTTTATTTGTGTAATTTATGAATTGATATGTTCTCTGCACTTGTGTTAATATCTGTTTCTGTCTGGAACAGGTGCGGGTCAAAACCCATCTGTCAAGACAACGATTGTGCTGGAGAACCACAAGTCACAGGTACAGGATAATGTTCATAGTCAAGTCATCTTCATTTCTGTGGCACTTTATACAAAACAGCTTCACAGTAAAAAACATGAAATAGTCAACATGACCCTAGTTGAAGTGAAACACTAGGTGTGTGTTAGAAAAATACTAATATTTTAAAGTCTGTACATGCAAATGATTCCTCAAGCTTTAAAACACATCACAAATTACAACATGTTGACTTTGAGCCCATATTGGACAGTTGGCAAATCTGTAGTGTAACAAATTTATCATAACAGTATTTTCCAAAAACACACCTATTGTTTCACTTCAGAAGAAGTTGATTAATCAACTGAGGTCATGTGGATTACCGTCATGTTCACTTTGGTTTTTGACCTTCTTGCGTGAACAGACAGAGATGGATTATTTTTCTAAATATCTCTGTTTGTATTCCACAGAAAAAGAGAATGTCATAATCAACTGGAACAGCATGAGGGTAAGTATCCCTTTGTTAAGTTAGCTTAACTGAGTGACTTTGTGATATTCCACTATCCCTTCATTTGTAAAAGTGAAAACGCAATGCAGAAGTGTAAAGAAAGGCCTCTCCTCAATCATCAGTTTCTTTACTGTACTGTCTAAAAATATGCCCATTAAATATCTTTAAAATCCAGTATACCTGTAATTGTTTTAGTTCCAGTGTAAACAAAAATATCAGGAAATCCAAAACTAGTTAGAGGACAAAGTGCATGCCCTCTGTACCTGTACTGATGTTCAGTTATTGTGTTTTGTCTTTTGTATGAGTACAGTGGTAGAGACAGAGAAGAAGTGCCTTTGATGAGGAAACCATGGCAGCCATATATACGGTAAGTTAATACTTAGTGAAAGGAAAATTTACTAGAAACGTTAAGTTAAAAAAATAACTGATTTTTGTCTCACAGTCAAGAAGAGATTTCCAAATGTGTCCAAAGAGGCTTTGAGGATTTGACGTGGGGAAACTGAGACTTCTTGAAAGCAAAAAAGTTATATTTGTTTGAATATTGTAATTTTTTTGAACATTGTAAAGTATGTTCCTTGCTGATTTTTATTCAAATGTTCACGTGTTATAGACAACAAATAAAAGTTTTTCAAATGTGACATGTGAATGTATTTTCTTGGGTTGAAATATATGTAGGGCAAAATATATTTTTAAATGCTTTTGTAAAATATATTTTAAAAAAATATACAAAACATGGCCAAAAAATACATTTTAGGAAAATATATTTATATGTGAAAATATATTTATAGCGAATATATTTTTTGGCCATTTTTTGTATATTTTGAAATATATTTGAAAATTATTTTTTTTACCGTATGGGTTAATTTATTGCACATTTATTGGAAAGTTTGAATTTATCATAAGTCCGAATGTGCGAATATAAAACCAACTTTACCGAAGTCGTGCCGTCGAACTGTTGTATAAACGCAATATCACACTCGTAGCCGTGCGATATGGCTGTATATCAGCACGCAGTGATTACCTACGGACGAATCACAGCGTGCTGATATACAGCCATATCGCACGGCTACGAGTGTGATATTGCTCGTATATCTATGGGTAAAAAAGAACATTGACAACACAAACGCCATGACTGTTTTGGATGTATTTTTTGGAGAGATGTTTTGTTTTCTTTTTTTCAGACATTTTTTTTAAAAAATATATTTTTTATTTATTTACCGGTACGTTGTAAAATTTTAATTGTTAAAGATTATGTTTGTTGTTCAATGTATTATATAATGAGTGTATTTTGTATTGTATTTTTGGAGGAGTTTTTTTTTCAGAGATTTTTTTTAAATATATTTTTTAGTTTACCGTATGTTGTGACATTGTTTTTTAAAGATAATTTTTGTTGTTCAATTTAATATATTTCTTGCAGTTCAAAGCATCAAGTGTCTTGTATTTATCTTGTACTTACATTCATTCTTCATTTTTAATTTTTCTTAGATTGTTCCCTTAAATGAATGGTTGGGCTTACCTTGCATGAATTGCCCAGTTAGGACCAACATAAGATCCTTACAGAGCCCACTTTAAGCCCATATGGGCATTCACGGTTGAATCCTGGTGCAAACCCACTTTAAACCCCTTTAGGCAGGTGGGCCCCAAATGGGTCTGACACAAATTGCCCGGTTAAGACCCACATAAGACCCTTACAGATCCCACTTAAAACCCACCTGGGCATCCATGGCTGGCCCCCATGTGGATCCCGGGTGCAAGCCCACTTTAAACCCCTTTAGGCAGATTGGGCCCAAATGGGTCTGTCATGAATTGCCCGGTTAAGACCCACACAAGACCCTTACAGATCCCACTTAAAACCCATCTGGGCATCCACGGCTGGCCCCCATGTGGATCCCGGGTGCAAGCCCACTTTAAACCCCTTCAGACTGGTGGGCCCCAAATGGGTTTGGCATGAATTGCCCAGTTAGGACCCACATAAGACCCTTACAGATCCCACTTAAAACCCACCTGGGCATCCATGGCTGGCCCCCATGTGGATCCCGGGTGCAAGCCCACTTTAAACCCCTTTAGGCAGATGGGGCCCAAATGGGTCTGTCATGAATTGCCCGGTTAAGACCCACACAAGACCCTTACAGATCCCACTTAAAACCCATCTGGGCATCCACGGCTGGCCCCCATGTGGATCCCGGGTGTAAGCCCACTTTAAACCCCTTTGGGCAGGTGGGGCCCAAATGGGTCTGACATGAATTGCCCAGTTAGGACCCATGCAGTACCCTTACAGGTCCCACTTTTAGTACGTCTGGGCTTCCACGGCTTGCCCCAATGTGGATCCCGGGTGCAAGCCCATAATGGGGCCCACATTTGCCGCCCATGAAGCCCTCATCTGGGCCCCACATGTCATTGCTGGCTGGGGAGCTAGCTGAGAGATGGTTACAACTACACTGCCCAGCCTAAAATATCTTTCATATTGAGAGATATCTGTATTCATCAGGGAGCCGCTTTCAAAATGCAGGGTATTGAGATCGCATTTGAATATGCTCTTATGTTTACTTTCACTTTCAACGACCGCGCATAACTCTGTAAATATGGAGCGGCGGCGTCCGTTATCCAACTGAATTATATATTTTTTTATTTAAATACAAAGAAAAACGACAGTGGAGGTGTAATGTATACGTAGCGGTGGCATATTCTTTCCTAATCATCCTAACCACTCTGTCATGGCAACATCACGAGACTACTTTTCGCCTCGACGAGAAATCTCGTCACACATATATGTATGTATAATATGTATGTATGTATATATGTGTGTGTGTGTGTGTGTGTGTGTGTGATTTATATATATATACTATTTAATACAGTCAAACCAAAAATTATTCAGACATTTTTGATACATTTTTACTAGGGGGTGCAAGACACTATAGTTAGTAAGGATAGTACAATAAAGTAAACTGTGACATATACCCAAAAAAATTTTTTTACAGTGGACTACCAGTAAAATTGATAACAATTTGGAACCAAAAATTCAGACACTTTGACCTGACCATGTTTTGCTTAAGTGTTATTTGACATAATTAAGATAATTTTTTTTTCTGACATAGTTTAACTCTGAGATCTTGTCATATTTTATTACAATTTTTTTTAACTATAGTGAATAAACTATTAATGAATGAAATGTTCAAAGTGTCTGAATAAATTTTGGTTTGACTGTAGATATAGCACCGTGTACTAATATATTGTTTTTTGCCTTTATTTCAGGATAAAATGTTGGTTCCAAATTACTGTAAAGGAAACTTAAATAAATATCTTCCACAATCCATCTTGGAGAGGAGGATTCAGGATTCACTGTCAAAAAACAACAAAGAGAAGTTACTGAATGTCAATGGAAAAGGGAAGAAAAGAAAAACTAAATCTACCATGAAAAACCAGACGAGTGTTTCTGTTAAAAAACAATCAAAAAAGAAATGCAAAGTTCCCAAAAGCAAAGCTGTAGCCAGGACGTTATCAGAATCTTCCTGCATGTCTCTCTGTGAGGAGCAGGGAAAACCACATGAGACACATGAGGTTTTAGCTTCATGTTCAGATGCTGAACACTCAGATTCTTCCAGTTGTGGACAACCACTTAATAAGCAGATCATCCAGTGTGCTGAGAACTCGCATGGAAATAATTTAGTAATTGAAGAGACACAGACACACTCTGTCGAGGCAGTCAGTCAAATGGAGAATGAGGATGACATGAGGTCAAGAACTGAAAACTACCTGCCCAACAAAGGCAATTTCGTTCCACCCCAAGGGGGAGACATTTCTATACAAAATGAAATTCAACAGACTGACAGTGACATTGGCTCAATGGATTTATTCAGTCCATCGAACAGTCAGGAGCATAAGAACAATCAAATTCATAAAACCAAATCTATTACAGCGAACATAGAGGAGAGCGATCAAGACAGTGATGTAACTCAAATAGAGAGTGAGGGACAGTCTGAGTCTATATTTGCACCAGAAACACCCAGATGGTGTGATGGTGAACATCAAGCACAGGAGGATGATGAAAGTGACATAACTCAAATAGAGACGGAAGGAGAATATGTGTCTGTGTTTGGACCAAGAACACCAACCAAGCAGTTTACAATTCAAGATGTCAACACTACCAAACTCTCTGAATCCCAAAAGACAGGTCAGAGTTCTGTTGTCCTACATACTGAACTGTTCCTAAGAAAAGAGGATAAAACAAGGCATAAAAAGAAAAAAACAAAGTCAAGCTCTCATACGGATACTGAAGTTACAGGAATAGAGGAGACTGTGAATGTGCAACCATCATCTAAACATTTACCACTAGCTGACGAAACATTAAGAGAAGTTTACTCAAGTTCCTCTGAGCATGTTATTGTGGGTAAACAAAGAAGGATGGTGGAAATGGAAACAGATACTCAAGATAGTCCTTTGTTTAAAATTGGTGGAATGAGCTTTCTTAAACGAAAAAGAAAGGGTAAGAAGAAAATGGGTGCTGCTCTTTTGATAGAATGTGATACAAATGTAGATGCAAGTCAGAAAGTGAGCTCTGAACTTCAAGTTGATGTTGCTGAACCTAAAACAACATGCAGAGAAAACAGGGAATTATTTGATGTGGAGAATAGAGTAACAAACAAAGAGCAAACAGCAGCATCAGTTTTACAATCAGAAGAGACGTCTGAGCTCTTGGAGGAAATTATTTTATCTACGTTTGCAGATAGCAGTGTTATCAAAAAGGCTAAGAAGAAAAAGATGAAAATGTACAAATTAAAAGAGCATGAGGATGCAGAGCCTAGTGTAGAAAATCAGTCGGTTGAGGCAGTCCAGTTCAATGAGCCACAAACTAATGAGCTGACACTCATAAGGAAAAAAAAGAGGAGAAAAGACAAAGAGAGAACAAAGACTGCATATGTAGAGGAGAATAATGCTACAGACATCCCATCAAACGGAACCTTGGACTCTGATAGACCAACAGAGTTGAGAGTAAATGAAGGTGATCTATCCATTGAAGCTCCTGAGGCTGGTCAACCTAAGCATTTGCAGACTTCAGAGGAAATTGCAGGCTCACCTAATAAAATTAGATTAAAATCAGTGAAGAAAAAGAAGAAAAAAAGAGAGGAGACTGAGTTTCGGTATGAATCTGTTGATCTGAATGTGAGTTCTATGTCTCAGTTTGATGTGGATGAACTACAATATGATCAGGTCATTGAAGAAACACAGAGCAATGACAGTGCAGCTGAACATTTGGAAGATAATACAGCAAGTATTTTAAAGGTTGCCAGGCGCAAAAAGAAAAGTCAGAATGTAAGTTCTCCATCTCAAAGTGATGACATTATTGGACCAGAAAAACAAGTGTCATGCATGCATTCAGAGAACATGGCAGAACCAAATAATTTGGGTTCAGATGACATGGTTATTAAAAAGGACAAACAGAAAAAGGCAAAAAAGCAGAAACTAAAAGAGGGAAAGACAATAGAGATTGCTTCAGATATTAAGGACATTGTGCAGATTCAATACAGTGAGTCACAAGCTACTGATTTGCTATCCAGAAGAACAAAAAAGAAGAGAGCAAACAAGGACAGAGAAAGAACGGTTAGCTCATCATATGAACACTTGGAGCACATGGATGATAGACCTCCAGAAATTAGAGGAATTAATGCGATTCAGTCCACTGAGACAGATCAGATTGAACATTTACAGTCATTAGAGGGAATTACAAGATATAAATCACCCAGTGTAACTATACTAAGCTCAGGGAAGAAAAAGAAGGATCAGAGTGAGGAACGTCAATATGAATCTGTTGATTTGATTCTGGATGTAAGTTCTGTCTCTCAGTTTGATGTCACTGCACAAAAGATGATTAAAAGAAGGCAGAGCGATGCAGCTGAAAATTTGGAAGGTAATGCAGCACATATATTAAATGTTGCCAAACGCAAAAAGAAAAGTCAGAATGCAAGTGCAAAACTGGAAAATGCTGTATCAGACTCACAGTCAGGAAACACTGCAGACCTTGTGGAAAAAACTAATTCATCTGGCCTTTCAGATAACCCGTTGTCCACTAAGTATAAACGGAACAAGAAGAAAAAGCACAAATTAAAAGAGCAGGAGGATACAGAGCGTAATGCAGTTACTCATAGTGTGGACAATGTTCATTCGGTTGAGACGGATCAGTTCAATGAGTCACAAACTACTGAGCTGACACTTAAAAGAACAAAAAAGAAGAGAAAAGACAAAGAGAGGAAAAAGACAACATACATAGAGGAGAATGGTATTACAAATAGCCTGTCAATTGAAACTTTTGAAGCCATTGAGACCGATCACCTTGAGCATTTACAGACATCAGAGCAAACTGAACAATGTCCCTCACCTAATGTAACTAGATTAAAATCTGTGAAGAAGAAAAATAAGAATGGCAGTGAAGAGTGTCAGTATGAATCTGTTGATTTTGCTTTTGATGCGAGTTTGGTGTCTCAGTTTGATAATGTAACTCATAGATCAAATACTCAACATACTGTTGAAGGAAGTCCAAATGATGAACATTTGGAAAGTAATACAGAAGCTAAATTAAATGACACTAAACACAAAAAGAAACGGAAACGGTCAAGTTTTTCTATTAATTACAATTCTGACTTTAACTCTTCTGCTGCACAAATGCAAGAAACTGTAACACCTGAGAAGAAGAGGAAGAAAAAAAGATTCTGATTGCATCACAAATGTAGGTGGTTAATGGACTTTGGAATGTTTTTCTCGTACAGTGCAGTTTGAAAGGCCTCAGCGTTCGATATCGAAACCACCTGAGATGATTCCAAAGATCAGGAGAATAACCTAAAGGAGGGATCAAGAGAAACATCTGCATCTCAGACTGATGTGTTGTTGCACAAACAACATACGAAAAGATGAAAGCACTGAGAGTTTCATTCATAATGATGGTGTATTAGCTCTAAGGAAGAACACAGGAGAAGGAAAATGATAGAAAATAATTACGCAGAGGTTGATATGTTGTGGTTTTAGACCTCAGACCTTTAGACCTTCAGAAGAAAAACAAGCCAATCTTAACCTCTCTGACATTCAAGAGAAGAATAGCTAAAAGTATTGGTGTAATTTTCTATTCAGGACAAATTTTTATTTAATTTATTTTTAAATAATTGTGATGCTCAGCTTGATTTCATTTAAAGCAAGATAAAATAATACAAAAAAGTATATTGGTAGTGTGTTGTTTTACAAAACATATTTCCTGAAATAACATACATACACCAGTACATTATTATTTTTCCCTTTGTTTTGTAGGAATGTATATGATCAATGATCTGGGGATCTTTTAAATAAGAAAAAATAAATTCATTCAATTTATTCATTCATTGCGCAGCCATATTATACAGTGTCATCTAGAACATAGTATCCATTTTATCATCAGAATCAGTATTTTGGTAACACTTTATAATAACGTTCAGTTATAAGTCATTTGTGACTTATTAATGATTAACAAATAATTTACAAAACATGAATATACATTTATAAATGATTTAAAAGTTATATTCTAATACTTTATTAATGTTTTATTCATTCAGTTACAAGTCATTTATAAATTATTTGTTAACTATGAACAAATCATTTACAAAACATGGCTATACATTCATAAATGATTAATAAGTGATATGTTAACATTTTATGAATGTTCTATTAATTCAGTTATGAGACATTTATAAGTTATTAGTTAATGATGAACAAATCATTTACAAAACATTACAATATACGTTCATAAATCATTAATACATGTTGTGCTAACAATTTACAAATCTTGTTAAATAAATCAAACAGATCATTAGTAGATAGTTTATAAGTTATTAAGACATTATTTATCACATAAAAATTTAAGTATTTATGACAATTGTTTTAGTATCATTATCTCAATAAACAATTGTTAATCATGAACAAATGTTGAACAAATCATTAGTAAATGATCAGAATATGATTTATTGATGAAGTTGTTAGCTGGTCTGTGTTCAAAAGCACAAACATTCAGGTATGTTAAAGCACAACTTTTAAGAAGAGTAATTTATTTGTTTTGAAGTGGATGAACATTTATTAATGCCTTACAGTCAGGTGATTCCAGTGGATTATATTAAATCCTTTCACTCATCAGCACAGGCTTGTGTTCTGTGTGGAGTGTTTGGGGTCTAGTGATGAAGTCATCCTCTGATCCGGATTTACCTTCCACTGAAGCTCGCATCAGGTGCATAAAAAACACTCCATATGTGTCAGAGAAGACAGCTGTCTATACCCTCACCAGTCAGCACTTACACTGCAGTACACACTACAAAGTGTTCAACACCTGTTATAGATGATGTGTAAATGCATGAATAAATCATTTGCAAAGCTTTCTGCATACCCTATTCTAAAGTGTAAACTATTCATCACTTATAAATGTGTTACACATCATTTGTAGACATTTCTTACCTGTTACAAATTATTTGTATATGTATACAAGTCATTTATAACACTTTCTGCATACCCTATTCTAAAGTGTAAACTATTCATCACTTATAAATGTCTTACATATCATTTGTAGACCTTCCTTTTACATGATCCATCTCATTCCATCACTTTACCCAAGCCTAAACTTTACATTATAAAAAAAAACAACAACAAAAAACACCATTTAACCAACACTTAATCATTTAATTTTTATTTTGTTTTTAATGGAACAGCTCCTCACCATAACAAGAAAACGCACCATAAACCGATAATAAACGTAGTCCGTTATTTCGTGCATTTTTTTTTCAAGTCTTCAGAAGTCAAACGATGCAATTGTGTAAGGAAAAGATTCTTATAAAGTAATATAACCATTATACATTAATTGTATCAATCCGCCGTTTCATAACTTTCAAAATTGGCGCTTCTCACAATACGACACAGTTTGCGGCAGTGACGTCAAACCTTGCTCCTTATTGGCTGTCACCGGCTGTCGCATGTGATTTGCGACTACCATAGAGTGTTTGCGACATGCCGAATTTCAGTTGCTGTGTTATTCAGCGCGACTGTTAAAAGGATGAAATGCGGATCAGAGGAATGTTTGCAGCGATTAAACACTTTAATTTCATTCTGTAACTCACACAAATTTATGATTTGCTGTCATTTCGCTGGTAATGTAGCACATACGTAGTTTTGTCTGATTTGTATAACGTTATTGTTTTTTGTAATGTTTTAAATAAATGATTGTGACTAACGTACATTTATCTGCCTGTTATACTACGTATATTGTCAAAATGGTTATGGTTAAGGTTATAGGGTGGAGTAGGGAGCTTAAAATTATTATTTTTATACAACAGTATATCAACTAAGATAACAGTCACTGTAAATATATCAATATTGCGTTTTTATTTTTGTGAAGTGGCTAAATGTGGTCATGTTTAGATATAAGAGGTGAGTTAGGGGCTCAAAGATATCTATATAATAGTAAAATATATTTGCATAAAAAATATTATAATTTTATATAAAAATATATAATTTAAATATTGGGATTCGTATAGATTTTTAGATCCTGTAACTGAAAGGTATACTTTGCATATGGCAAATAAATGGTAAATTTACAGATTTTAGTTTGTACATAATTTATAAAGAAGATCTGCAAATGATATGTAAGACATTTATAAGTGATGAATAGTTTACACTTTAGAATAGGGTATGCAGAAAGTGTTATAAATGACTTGTATACATATACAAATAATTTGTAACAGGTAAGAAAGGTCTACAAATGATGTGTAACACATTTATAAATGATGAATAGTTTACACTTTAGAATAGGGTATGCAGAAAGCTTTGCAAATGATTTATTCATGCATTTACACATCATCTATAACAGGTGTTGAACACTTTGTAGTGTGTACTGCAGTGTAAGTGCTGACTAGTGAGGGTATAGATAGCTGTCTTCTCTGACACATATGGAGTGTGCACCTGATGTGAGCTTCAGTGGAAGGTAAATCCGGATCAGAGGATGACTTCATCACTAGACCCCAAACACTCCACACAGTCAACATTTGTTCATGATTAACAATTGTTTATTGAGATAATGATACTAAAACGATTTTGTCATAAATACTTCAATTATTTTGTGATAAATAATGTCTTAACTAATAACTTATAAAGTACTACTAATGATCTGTTTGATTTATTTAAGATAACTTACAACAATTTTTTAAATTGTTAGCATAACGTATTAATGATTTATGAACGTATATTGTAATGTTTTGTAAATTATTTGTTCATCATTAACTAATAACTTATAAATGTCTCATAACTGAATTAATAAAACATTCATAAAATGTTAACATATCACTTATTAATCATTTATGAATGTATAGCCATGTTTTGTAAATGATTTGTTCATAGTTAACAAATAATTTATAAATGACTTGTAACTGAATGAATAAAACATTAATAAAGTATTAGTATATAACTTATAAATCATTTATAAATGTATATTCATGTTTTGTAAATTATTTGTTAATCATTAACTAATAAGTCACAAATGACTTATAACTGAACGTTATTATAAAGTGTTACCAGTATTTTTATAAAGAATCAATACATTTGGTCAGTATAATTGTGATCTTACTTCTTTGTAGTAGTACTACTGTCCATAATGGTAATGTACATAGAAATAAAATTTAATGGGTTTCCAGATGTGATAAACATCTTAACTGACCTGATCCAATTTATTTTTCATCCAGTTATTTATGTTTTTCAAAATTGTCTACATTACAAAATCTTTGAGTGGTGATATTTTTATGTGACGATTTTTATGTGACATTGTTTCATGTTTAACTACGAAAGGAATGACAGGAATGTGTGTTGCAGTAGCGCAACTGTTCTGTTTATTTTTACTTAATTTGTTCAAGTTTATGATGTATAAAAGACACACAAAATTGTGCTACTGTCATGAATTTCAGCACTACTGTGATCACTTGCAGTCAATACAACAACACTGACTGGTTTTATATTTTTTATAACATGACTTGCTGAATTTTGAAATGGTTGGCATTCACTTTATTGTAAGCGCAGTTAATTTCATGAACGACTATTTTAGATCCACTCCCCTTTTCTGTTAAGAACTGTCTTTCATCAATCAGTCTTCATATTACTCATATCACTGAATCCAGAATTAAAATTAGCTGCCATTACACCAGTCCGTAACCCCATTAACTGCCATTATATACAAAAATATATCGGTCTAAACCTAAAATAATATTGACAAAATGTAGATTGATTGTAAATAGATTTAGATAGAAGAGACCTTATGTGGTCTGGATGGAATCTAGTGGAAAAGTTTAGTACTGCACCCAAACACGCAGCATTAGTATTGAGACAGCCTTGGTGAGGGTCATAAACAATCTCCTTACTGCAGCTGATACTGGTGTGTGCAGTATCTTGGTCTTGTTAGACCTCAGTTCGACCTTTGAAACCAAATAGGGATTTGGTAAGTGCATTTGTTAAACAGGGTAGAAAGATATTGCTGTCATCCTTAGAAGGTGACTGGTGATCACCCATCCACAATCCTTCCTGATGAATCACACACCATCCTCAGAGTGTTTCCAAGGCTGCTGGACACTAAAGATCTAGTAAGTATTGGCATCCTTTTTTTCAATTACAATTAATATCTCTGAGCTTAGTAGGCAATATGATTGTCAGAAATATGAATAAAAGTTTCTGTTTCTGTTGCTGCAGATAGCTCAAGGTTTTAGCCTCCTCTTTGGTCCACAAACAGCTGTCAAACTGCTGGAGAAGTGGCCTACATTCTATAAGGAAAAGGTGATCAGAGAAGCAGATAACCTTGACCTTACTACCACCTCAGTGCTCCAGAGTTTGCTGAAGTCTGCCAGGAATCAGTACCATGATGAATCTTCAGAGGATCACCCAGGTATTCATTTCACAGCACTCATGTGACAACAACACAAAAAGGGAGGGGGAAAAAAAATCACTTTTTTTGTTTTTGTTTCTTTTTAGAGTGGGACAGTGATATGACATATTTTCTGCTGCTTCTGCATATCCTGCCACCACAACCTTTAAAAAAGGAAAAAACTGAAGATCAGCACAGCTCAGTCCATGGACCATCTAGCTGTATTTCACAAGGTATGTGCCAGGCTACAGTTTGTGATTTTTAGTGGGTAGCAAAAACTACATTGTTTCCATGGAGCACTGAAAAGCATTAAAAGTCATGAAATGGATTTCACGAAAAAAAGGGCCTTAAAATTAATGATTTTTAATTCTATTTAAAGGGTTAGTTTGCTCAAAAATAAAAATAATGTAATTTATTACTCACCCTTATATCGTTCCACACCCATAAGACCATCGTTCATATTTTTGATGAAATCTGATGGCTCCGTGAGGCCTCTATTGAGAGCAAAGCCACCGAACCTCTCAAGATCCATAAAGGTACTAAAAACATAATTAAAACAGTTAATGTGACTACAGTGGTTCTACCTTAATTTAATAAAGCGACGAGATTACTTTTTGTGCACCAAAAAAACAAAATAACGTCTGTGACGAGCAGGGTGGGACATTTTACAAAAGTAACGGACGACTGCCGCCCACACAAGCATAATAAAACATAACTTAAAGTCCAGACCTAGGAGCTCCTCGGTGAGAGATAAGAGACAGTTGCAACGCGCAGCTGACGCTCAATATCACTCACGTCACCAGCCTCGCGTCGTTCCCTCAGGCTGCTTGTCACAATGACTTTTCAACAATATCTAGTGTTGGCCAATTTCAAAACACTGCTTCGAAGCTTTTGTTTCAAATCAGTGGTTCGGATCGCATGGTTCGGATCGAAAAAAAGATTCAAAGCAGTGCTTCGAAATCAACCATCTCTAGATATTGTTGAAAAGGCTTTTTTTTGTTTGTTTTTTTTGGTGCACAAAAAGTATATTTGTCGCTTTATAATATTAAGGTAGAACCACTGTACTCACATGAACTGTTTTAAATATGTTTTTAGTATCTTTCTGGATCTTGAGAAGTTCAGTGGCTTTGCTCTCAATGGAGGCCTCACGGAGCCATCAGATTTCATCAAAAATAACTTAAAAATAACTTATTTTTAACACAAAAAATAACTTTGTTTCGAAGATGAACGAAAGTCTTACTGTGTAGAACGACATGAGGCTGAGTAATAAATTATATTATTTTCATTTTTGGGCAAAGTGACACTTTAATTAGAATTAAAAAAAATTAAATAAGTCTCTTCTGTTCACTAATAGAGCTGGGTATCTTTTGAATTTTATCGATTCTGATTCCGATTCTGCTTATCAATTCCTAGTTTTAATTCCAAAAAGATTTAAAAAAAATTCAAAAGTGCACAAAAAATGCTAAGGTCGTGTATGGCATTAAAGGGTTAGTTCACCCAAAAATGAAAATAATGTCATTTATTACTCACCCTCATGCCGTTCCACACCCGTAAGACCTTCATTCATCTTCGGAACACAAATTAAGATATTTTTGATGAAATCCGATGGCTCAGTGAGGCCTGCATAGCCAGCAATGACATTTCCTCTCTCAAGATCCATTAATGTACTAAAAACATATTTAAATCAGTTCATGTGAGTACAGTGGTTCAATATTAATATTATAAAGCGATGAGAATATTTTTGGTGCACCAAAAAAAAACAAAATAACGACTTATATAGTGATGGCTGATTTCAAAACACTGCTTCAGGAAGATTCGGAGCATAATGAAATAGCGTGTCAAATAAGCTGTTCGGAGCGGCAAAGTCATGTGATTTCAGCCGTTTGACATGCGATCCGAATCATGATTCGACACGCTGATTCATTATGCTCCGAATCTTCCTGAAGCAGTGTTTTGAAATCGGCCATCACTATATAAGTTATTTTGTTTTTTTTGGCGCACCAAAAATATTCTCGTCGCTTTATAATATTAATATTGAACCACTGTACTCACATGAACTGATTTAAATATGTTTTTAGTACATTAATGGATCTTGAAAGAGGAAATGTCATTACTGGCTATGCAGGCCTCACGGAGCCATCGGATTTCAACTAAAATATCTTAATTTGTGTTCCGAAGATTAATGAAGATCTTACGGGTGTGGAACGACATGAGGGTGAGTAATAAATTATTTTCATTTTTGGGTGAACTAACCCTTCAAAGAGCATTAAATTAGATTTAATGATACTTGCAGAAAACCTAAACTAGTAAGAATGGTACTATGTAAATTGATATATAATTTTTCCCACAGTCAATCAGCTGCGTTGAAGAACACTTGGAGAAACTGGAGGGACATCGGCAGCCATATCTCCTTGCCTCAGGAACTCACTAGTGGGCCATCAGCAATTATTACTACATTGTGATTGACAAGATGCTCATTCCATGTCAGGGAACCACGTCGTTGGCAGCCTTTGATGAACTATTTAGAACACTTCGTTTTCAGTGTAAGCTTTAATGATGCTCTCAGCAACATGTACACATCCCTCCAGACAGTATAGATGTTGACACCACTGAAGAAAGTCCAAAGGTGAAGGAACTGAGAGCCAAGCTCATGAACAGGAACTAAGAGTCAGTGAACAATGTTTAAGTGTTATGTTTGCGGAGTATTGCATAATGCACCTGTCATGTTATGTGAAGCTTTTGATGATACTTGAAGCTCTTCGATTTTTGATTGTTTTATGCTTACAGACTGTTTTATATTGTACCAAACGGCTGCATCATAGACTGCAAACAGCAGGTATGAGCTTGTTTTATGAAGTTTAATGTTGAACAAGGTCATTGTACAGGGTATTTTGAGTGCCCTGTCCCTGGCTTAAATGAAATGTGAAGCCCTGTTAAAAGAAAAATAATAAAATCTATTCATTGCAGCACTTTATGGTCTGATTATTGGGATGGTAACACTTATAGATGGTAACTGTTGTAACTATAGTGTAAATCCTAGGGGTCTATGTAAATACTCAACATTAATTTAGTTTAAAATTTGCTTGAACGTTGGTTAAGTGTTGACCAGGTCATCAAGTTAACTTTGAACACCAACGTTGGTGTTCTGATCATCCATTGTTGTGTTAAAATTTTACACCATAAGAGTTTGTTAGTTAACACTGTCACAGTGTTAATAATGTTAACTCTTTTAAAAGTGTTAATTTAACACTTTGCCAGTGGTTCCCATATATACTCTGGGTAAGTGTTAATTTTAACTCTGAGGGAGTTAAATTCACTCTTTAAAATTTGCAGTGCGTAGTAGACTTTTCAGTTGAAAAGTACTACTATATTTACTTTGCATATGTGCATAGGACACCTGCTCGTGTTTATTATTTATTCTCCGCGTATAATCTCCTATGACATTATGGCAATGGCATCCTAATCGCTCGATAAGACAATTTACCAATGTGTTGAAACTTGCGAATGTGTTGACATGCTCGCTAAACGTAGATGACACACGGACGCACTTGTGCTTGGGGTTTAGGCTTACCCTTTAAATAACCATTATAAAAACAGCAGTCACATCGCACCGGCGACTAGAGGAAACAGCAGTTGTGTGGAAACTTTGCGCTCTTGTCTTTCGTGAACCGCGCACGTCCGTGAAGCTCTAGCTATGAGTTCGCGTGCTAATATTTCTTGTTTACAAGAAGCCAAACGAGTGGCTATTTTTGGAGGCACACATGGAAATGAGATGTCCGGCATTATGCTGGTAAATATGTGGATAGAGAATGCAGCCGAAATAGAAAGAAACCGACTGGTGACCAAGCCGTTCATAAGCAACCCCAGAGCAGTGGAGAAATGTACTAGGTACATCAACACGGATTTGAACAGAGCCTTTACGCCCGAGAACCTCAGGTAAATATCGGGCGATACGTTATTATCTGTACAAGTCTGGTGCGTATATGAATAGCACTTTCATAAAACGGAGCAGTCTTGTGTTGTATGAACAATGGACTTTAAACTGTCCCAAAACTTTAAGACTCGTGTGTGTTCGAGGTACGTTCTTGCGTTTATGTGTTTATTGTTACCATGCATGCCTCAGCTCGACGTTTTTGGCCGCTGTGTTGCGCGTCTATTTTTTTTTCGTCTCACGCTATGTTTTTAAGTAAAAACACTGTAGGAGCATTGCGTTCTGTTCCAGTGCATTGAGCTCAGTCTGGTTGTTTTCAAACGCATTCTGTGTAAAAGGCTGGTTTACATGACACAACATCACTGACTCGCGTGATAAAGTATCAATGGAGCGAGCAGTCAGCTGATCTGAGCCGCTCATGTCATGACTGTTGAGAAACGTGAGTGAAGCGTGATCTGGGTCATAAAGAGCCTTTAATATTGCATCATAGACAACATGTAACAAATGCTGATTTCCATGAAAAAGGCGCGACTTTTGAGGAGCTTGAATTAGTTTAAATAAGTGTTGATTTTAAATGTAACTTCATAAACGTGACATTTTACAGTGTTTTACAATTACACACACTAATACTTTAAATTACAATTTAACAATGAAATGTCTTGAACACTGGGGTGGTTTTAATTCAATATTTAAATTAATGATTTGATTTCTTTTAAATCTTTTATTTAAAATAAATTAAATAATGAAAGTATTAAAAGGGATTTAAGAGAATAATAATTAAAAAAGTGACAATTTCTCTCAGAATCAACTCGGTTTTGATCAACAAGCCATTTGCTTTTAGTTATTGTGCAGACAGTTTTACTTACACTCAACAAATCTCATTCGAGAACTCACGAAGTCAAGATCCATTTACTTGAGATGCAAATGTAAAATGAAATTAAAAACTGAACAAAATTAAGTGAGTTTGCAAATATCTGTCAATGAGTTATGAAAACTTCCCTTTGAATTAAGTAGCCTATTGGCAGATACATATTTGTTTGTTTTAAACATAAACTCGCTTCAGTTTTGATAAATTTCACAAGAAACGTTACTTCATATTTTATCTCATTTTGTATCTCCAGTCAATGCATCTTGATTTAAGAATCTTTAGACATTTGCAATGGAAAATGAGACAAAAATCCTGAGGAAGAACACACGTTTTTTTTTTTTTTTTTTTTTTTTTTTTTTTTTCATTTTCATCAGAAGGTACAGTAAATGGTATTTCCATATTCTAGTGGTTGAAAGCAGATTCCGTCAAGCTACCTCTTTTTTTCTTTCTTTCTTTTTTTTTTTTTTTTAAATAAAAAGTAATGGATATCTGTTGGAAGTTGTATTTTCGAACTCTGATCTGTTGCTATTACAACTCATTGTGTTTCTCCCTAGACATTTATTGACATTGTTTTCCCTTCAACATGGTCTTAAAAACGTCTTTAATTTTATTTAACGTCTTAAATTTACCTTCATGAAACCTGTAAAAACCCTGGGGTGAGCTGTTTAAGCCCACTGTAATGCTTGAAATGTCCACATTTGTGTATTACCGACTGAACGGGGTATGTTTTAGGTAAAATCTAAACATAACTTCAAAATAGCACAAATTAATGCTCATACATCTTCCCTGTTACCGTAACAGTTTCAAATGATATAAAACTAGTATGTTGTTTTAACACACTTTGCCTTATAGGCTCTGAGACATCTGTTTTTTTTGTGTGTGTGTTTATATTTAGCACATTTACACACATTTTGTTTTTCCTCATATTTATACATTATGTTATATTTTGTTATTTTCAATTGTTTGTGCACTTGAATTATCAGTAATTATTAGTGTATGACAAGTTTTGTTAATAAAATGTTTTCTTATTGCAGATCGATACATATTAAGTGTCACAATTCACAATAATTCATAATGACGTCAGACTGAGCTGTAACCTATTTAAACTCTGTGTGTCACATTTTACTATTAATACTTAAGTACATTTAAAACAAGTAGTTTTGTAAACTGACATGCCTTGGTTGAAATTTAAATACAATTGAGCCTGCTAACTGAGATACTATCAACCAGGAAACACTGCATATATAACAATGTACTGTGGGGGGCTGCAAAACATACACAACAGATGTTCACATGCTGATTGTTTTTATTTATTTATATATTTTTATTATTTATTTATTTTTGACCAGCTGAAAAGCTGGATGAAATTCTCTGTACATTATTTTTCTGTCCTCTCTTGCTTTGTATGCATCTTTGCAGTTTATTTTATTCCTAGTAGCAACAAAGTGTATACATTTGGTGATGTTGTGGAATGAAAATATTTCTGGAACCTTTTTTTCTAACTCAGCAGTTGGAGCAGTAAATAAAACATTAAGTCATAAAAGAGTCTCTAGTTTAGATTTTTTTTAAATGGGTAAATTAGTTTATATTTATGTAATAGCTCATCCTTTTGGTCCTGAGTAGATTTGAACATCTAAGCATCTTATAATTTACTGGTACAAGTGCTGAATTAAGTTAATGCATTGTTTGCAATTATATGCATTGTTTGTAATTAATATTGATAAGGTGCTTTCCATCTACAGTGCTCCAGATGTTGAAGGGCTTCCATATGAAGTCCGGAGGGCCAAGGAAATCAATCAGATGTTCGGACCCAAAGGAAGCTCGGATGCATATGATGTCATCTTTGACCTTCACAACACAACCTCAAACATGGGCTCCACCCTCATTCTGGAAAGCTCAACAGACCTCTTCAACCTTCAGATGGTACATTATATCAAAGTAAGAAACTAGATCCTATTATACTGTGCAATGTTATTAAATAAATGTTGAGAATAAGTGGCTACTTTCAAAAACATTTAAATATTAAACTACCCTAAACTTTAAAGCAAAACAATAAAAGTGAGCTACTGAGCATTAAATTCTTTACCAAAATAGATTTTGCTTAATGTCATAAAATAAGGGCTTAAGCAAATCAAAAGCCATCTTTACACAGACACCTGTGCTCTTTCCCACTTACAGAAAGCTATGGCCCCCCACACCTGTTCAGTATTGTTAAACGAACACCCACAGCTGAAGTATTCAACCACACGTTCTGTGGCCAAACACCCAATTGGTGAGTACAAGGTTCTGGGATATTCAGAAGCCCAAATCTGTTTAATATTACCTTTTAAATTCAACCAGCCACTAAGAAGTGGGATAACCAGGGATAAGTCTGGTTTTAATGGAAGCATTCAGAGCTCCACAGATAAATCTGTAGACCTCTAGAGCTCATCCTGTGTTGTTTGATGAGACAACTTTTCCCATGAATTAATATCATATTCAAGAGCCCTACATAGCAGGGTCAGAAATATTTTTTTTCCATTTGGGCGCAAAATTTGTGGTAAGTGGTTAAGTACATTTTTAAATTTATCTTATTAAATGTAGCTGTCAAATACATTACTTTAGTTTACTCAATAACTTCAATCAGAATACTAAACTGTTACCAATAACATTTTATCAACATCAACAATAGCCATCTTTACGCTACAAAGATGAAACAGAAGCTACATCTGATATGGCATGTTTATTTACACAGACTGTTTAATGCTGCTCAATGGTGTCGTACATGTATTGGTAATACTTTACAATACGGGTGCACTAATATGCATTAATTCATGCTTAACTAATGCACAGATAAACATGAGTTAATGTATGACTCATGGAGAACTAAACCATTCATTAATGATTGCTGCATCAGCAACTAATTGTTACATGTGCACTCTGTTTTGGATTTGTTGTTGTTCCATTTCCTGCCTATAGTCATTCGCCATGGTAACTGATCACCACATCATCACATCCAGCTGTGTCTTATCACCCACCTTGTTATCCCATGTATATAAGCCCTGTGTTTCCAGTCATGTGTTGTCTGGTATCGTTCATGTATACTTTGGTGTGTGTTCCTGTATGTTCCTGATCTCTCCATTTGGATTTCTTTTTTTTTTTTTCTCCATTTGGATTTCCTAGTAAAAGACTTGTTTTGATTATATCTCCTCGTTGTGTGCTTTATAAACCAGGGTATTGTAACAGAATACCGGACCTATACAGTTTGACAGATAGCGGCTTGTTTTCCCTTTGTTGTTTTCCGTGTCAGTGTTTTTCGTGTTTCACTTTTCGTTCCCGCCACGATGTACACACCCGCATTTCTGTTGCTCTGCCTTGAGCAGAAGGACCGCTCCCTCAAGGCACATTTAGACGATTTTTCAGACTCCGCCTCGGCCCTCAGTCGTTCCAGCTCCAACTCAGCCCTCTGGTACCCTGCTGCTGCCTCTGGGGGGCGTTGCTGCAACTCCGTCGCAGACTCCAAGACCATCCGCAATCACTCAGCTCCTTCGGCTCTCTGTCTTCGCCCAGGCTCCACCTCCATCGGCTACGCTGCTTCCACGCCTCCCCAAGGTTGTTTGGAGAGTTTCACCACCTCGGCTCCTCCCTCCAGCAACACCGCTGTGGGTCGCTGTCCTGGCTGTGGCCTGGAGCATCACCTGGATTCCCCTGCTCAAGGCTACTCGCTGGATTTCACCACCATCTACACCTCCCTGGACTCCATCTCCTGCACCTCCGTGGACTCCTGCACTTCGCCTCCTCCCGGTTAGCCGTCCGCCTCCTGAGCCGCCTCCTACTCAATCTTCAGCATCCCATCTTCATCTTCCCCTCTCCACGTCATGAGGACGCGCCTTTCCGGGAGGGGCGATATGTTACATGTGCACTCTGTTTTGGACTTGTTTTGGACTTGTTGTTGTTCCATTTCCTGCCATTAGTCATTCACCATTGTAACTGATCACCTCATCATCACATCCAGCTGTGTCTTATCACCCACCTTGTTATCCCATGTATATAAGCCCTGTGCTTCCAGTCATGTGTTGTCCGGTATCGTTCATGTATACTTTGGTGTGTGTTCCTGTATGTTCCTGATCTCTCCATTTGGATTTCCTAGTAAAATACCTGTTTTGATTATATCTCCTCATTGTGTGCTTTATACACCAGGGTATTGAAACACTAATAAAGAGTATCTGATTAATAAATTAATATATGAATTGCTATTAATTAAATGTGTCATCTTGTATTAATTCATTAACAACATATTGTCACGTAAATAATGACGGATGCAATAGCAAGTTAATCTCTTTTATTAAGAGCTTCACACATGGATGGTCAGTCACAGATAACACAACGAACACAGCAGGAGAGTAGTGACGCAGGGACCTCGATGGGCGATGAGAGTCCAGATGAATGGTGGCTGGTGAAGTGCGTCCGTGAAACAGTGCCGTGTAATCCATGGGTGAAATCCAGAGAACAATCCAAATGAGGAAACAGGAAACAACGACGAGAAATCCAGTCCAAGGAACAAACAATACGAGTAAACACGAGACAACAACAACTGGACTCCAAACAACGATCTGACAAACATTTGACGAAACAAGGCGTTATAAAGGCAGGTGTAAATGCAAACAGCTGCCGCTGATCAGATAATCAGCGGCGACGCCCACACGAACAATCAGGTGACACACTACAGAACACACAGACACCAGAATGAGACAGCGGATTCATGAACCGTGACAGTACCCTCCCTCCTAGGAACGCGACTTCAGATTCCAGACTGGGAAACACAGGTGGCTGGTAACCTATACTACATTCAAACGGAGAGAGGCCCGTAGAAGATGCTGGTAACGAATTATGTGCGTACTCAATCACAGGTTCGCTCTCTCGGTCTGCCCATTGGTCTGGGGATGGAACGACTGACAGTCGCCCCCAGCAGTCTATAAAACTCTTGCCAAAATTTGGACACAAATTGGGGACCCCTGTCGGACACCACATCTATTGGGAGGCCATGTAACCAAAAAATGTGGTCTACGACGGTAACCGCTGTCTCCTTAGCAGAGGGTAATTTGGTTAAGGGAACAAAATGAGTCGCCTTCGAGAACCGGTCCACCACGGTCAAAACGACCGTGTACCCCTGGGAGGGTGGGAGGGCGGTAACGAAATCTAGCGCAATGTGGGACCAAGGTCTCGAAGGGACAGACAGCAGTTGGAGTAACCCATCTGGAGGTCGATTGGAAGTCTTACCAGTGGCGCAAACCGAGCAAGCCAAAACAAAACTGCGAATGTCACAAGCCATAGCTGGCCACCAGAATTGTTGCTTAACCAAAAACCTGGTCCGATTAACCCCTGGATGACAAGCCACGTTGGAACAATGACCCCATATGATAACGCAGGACCTTAACTTCTCCGGCACAAACAAACGGTTCGGTGGGCATCCGGGCGGAGGTGTTACCCCTTCTAAAGCCGACAGGACCTTCGATTCGACCTCCCATGTAAGAGTGGAGACCACTAATGTCTCGGGAAGAATACACTCGGGAGTAGACGGGCGTTCGGAAGGATCAAAAATGCGAGATAAAGAATCGGGCTTGATGTTTTTGGAGCCTGGGCGGTACGATAGAGAAAAATCAAAACGTCCGGAAAAAAGTGCCCACCGAGCCTGCCTGGAGTTAAGTCTTTTAGCCGATCGAATATACTCAAGGTTCTTATGATCTGTCCATACGATAAAGGGTATCCCCGAACCCTCCAACCAATGACGCCACTCTTCCAACGCTAATTTGACTGCCAACAACTCTCTATTACCAATGTCATAGTTGCGTTCGGCTGGAGATAAATGATGGGAATAATACGCGCAAGGATGCATCTTATCGTCCGTGGGAGAACGCTGGGATAGTACTGCGCCTACCCCCACCTCTGACGCGTCGACCTCCACCACGAACTGACGCAAAGGATCAGGGGCAATGAGAATGGGAGCCGAAACTAAGCGACTCTTCAGTTTGGCAAATGCAGCTTCCGCTGCATCTGACCACCTGAAGGTCGTTCTGGGGGAGGTCAAGGCAGTCAGAGGTGTGGTTAGTTGGCTGAAATTGCGAATAAAACGCCGGTAAAAATTGGCGAATCCCAGAAACCTCTGTAGGGCCTTACGGGAATCTGGACTTGGCCAATCCACCACAGCCTTAACCTTGTCAGGATCCATGCGAACTCCCTCAGACGAGACGATGTACCCTAGAAAAGAAACAGACTGTGCATGAAACTCGCATTTCTCCACCTTGACAAAAAGCCCATTCTCTAACAGACGCTGAAGCACTAGTCTGACGTGTTGAACATGTTCCTGGAGAGACGAGGAAAATATCAATATGTCATCCAGGTAGACATAAATGAACTGATCGACCATGTCTCTCAACACGTCATTGACGAGTGCCTGGAAGACCGCTGGACTGTTGGACAGCCCGAAGGGCATGACCAAGTATTCAAAGTATCCTCTAGGGGTGTTAAACCAGGTCTTCCATTCATCCCCCTTCCTGATGCGAACCAAATAAGCGTTCCTTAATTCCAATTTAGTGAAAACGGATGCTTCCTGCAACCTCTCAAAGGCTGAAGACATCAACGGCAAAGGATAAGTATTCTTTACCGTGATGTTGTTCAGCCCTCGGTAATCAATGCAAGGTCGCAGAGACCCATCCTTCTTCCCCACAAAAAAGAACCCCGCCCCCGCTGGAGAAGAGGAAGGTCGGATGAATTTCGCTGCCAGAGAATCAGAAATATATTTTTCCATGGCCTCCCTCTCGGGAGCAGACAGAGAGTATAGTTTGCCTTTAGGCAGAGACTTACCGGGTACTAAATCTATGGAACAGTCATAGGGACGATGCGGAGGGAGAGAAGCAGCCCGGGACTTACTGAACACTTCCCTCAGGTCTAGATACTCTCCAGGACTTGACGCCTCCTCCTGTAACACAGAAACAGACACAGTGGGACAAGCAGACAACAGACCTGTGACAAAGAGTGCTCCACTCGGTGATGGTGTGCTGCTGCCAGTCAATCTGAGGGTTGTGTTTGGTGAGCCAGGGGTGTCCTAGAACGAAAGGTGCCTGAGGTGAGTCCATGAGGAGGAACTGAATGTCTTCATTGTGATTGCCAGAGGAGATGAGAGTAACGTAGTCCGTAGAGTGAGAGATGCTGGGAAGTCGTTGTCCATTGAGTGCGTCGACAGTGATCAGGCGGGTGAGTGGGATGATGGGTAAACTGTTAAGTTGTGCAAAGTTGGTGTCCATGAAGTTCCCCTCAGCCCCGGAGTCGATGAGTGCCTGGCAGGTGATGTTGTGAGTCGCCCATCTCAGGCTTACCGGATTTCTCGATGGACACGGTCGGCCAACCCATGCAGGAACACATCCCACTGCGCCTCCTCGTTCCAGCGGCACTCCGCCGCGAGAGTGCGAAACTCGATGGAATATTCTGCGACCGTGCGGTTACCCTGCTTAAGTTTGGTGAGTTGTCGGGCAGCGTCCTTGCCAGCCAGCAAACAGCTGCCGCTGATCAGATAATCAGCGGCGACGCCCACACGAACAATCAGGTGACACACTACAGAACACACAGACACCAGAATGAGACAGCGGATTCATGAACCGTGACACATATATCAACTAGTAGCGTAAATTAATGTTAATTTACACAATGGGTCAAAGTCATGAATTTCAGCTTCCAGTTGTCTGCTTTAATTAATCATTAGCTAATCATTTGCAAAGATAGCATTATGTTATGACTTTACTTGAGGCACATGACTATTAGCTCATTATTAAGTAATAAAAAAACCCAAATCCAGAAAAGTTTAAAATGTATTAAAATCAATAATCTGTGATTTGTTGATTCTCTTTAACTGACAAAAGTACACTCTAAAACTAAAAGTGGTTCTTGGCTCGTAATCATAGGGGAACCACTTTTGGTGCTATGTAGCACCATATGTTTGAAAGGTGCTTTACAGCACCTTTGTCAAATAGTGCTATGTAGAACACATAAGAAGTGCCGTATCACATTTTATTTCTTTAACAAAAATGCTGCTAAACAGCACCAACAGTGGTTCTTTGGCTCGTAAAGAACCTTTAAAGGGGCTTAACAGGTTCTTTGTATGGCAGTGGTGCTATATAGCACCTTAACCACCCCAAAGAACCACTGAAGAACTGCTGAAGAACCATACAGGGGCTTAACAGGTTCTGTATACAGTAGTGGTGCTATATAGCACCTCAGTCATCCCAAAGAACCGCTGAAGAACCACTGAAGCACCAAGATTTGGTGCTATACAGCACTTAAAGTGGTTCCCCTATGATTACGAGCCAAAGAACCACTTTTAGTACTATATAGCACCATTTTTTTTTTTCAAAGATTTTCAAAGTTTTCATTGACCAACTTCAATTTATTTTGTATATATAACCAAATTTTGATTTTGATAGCTACAAAACACTCCAAAAAAGTTGTGTCAGAGGCATGTTTACCATTGTCACATTACCTTTCCTTTTAATTACACTTTTTAATTGTTTGAGAGTTGAGGATAGTAATTGTTGCATTTTTTTTCTTTTTTTTTTTTTTTTTTTGCAAGTGGATTTTTGGCCCAATCTCGGCTGATACAAGACAGCTGCTTAACAGTCTGTGGTCATTATTGTCTGATTCTCCTTTTCATGATTTGCCACTCTATGGTGTATGTAGCAATTCATAATGTAAAAACTGTGCATAATGTAATAAGTATTGCATTATTATTGTAATACAATGTTCATAATGTAATAATTTTCTCAAAATGTAATAAACATAAAGCATGGTATTCCTTTACAGTAAATTTTAAAAATCTAAATCCAGTCTTAACCTGCCTACAAAATCCACCAGATTATTACTACTACTATTACTACTACTTATACTTATTACATTATGAGCTCAATCTTTCATTACATTTTGATAAAATTATTACATTATGAACATTTTATTACAATAATAATGTAATACTTGTTACATTATGTGCAGTTTTTACATTATGTACAGTTATTACATTGAGTTGCAACAGTGTAGAGTGTCTAAAAAACCACTCTGTTATAGCACATGTAGAATGAGGCCTGACATTTTCTTGCTTCCCAGGAAAGATGACATCTTGATAGCAGTATAGGTCTCTGTACAGTCCCAGTATACATACGTGGGTCAATGGTACTTTCACTTATATGCAAGTCACCATGCCATTTGCTCGGATGCACCTCCATACCATGACAGATGTTTGCTTTTGCAGCTGTCGCTGATGAAAGTCTGGATGGTCCCTTTTGTCTTTAGGACTGAAAACTCGATGTATGTTTTTCCCAAAAAAATGCTGAAATGTGCACTCATCTTACCACAGCTCACATTTGCACTGGATGTCTTCTGGACCATCTGAAATGAGCAAGGGCCCAGAAAACAGATGTATAGCTTTCTCCTTAAGTAACAGAGATTCAACAACAATATGAATGCTAGATGCTGAAAGACCTAAATACTTTCAAATATTGCATTGAGAAATGTGATTTTTTTTAATTGTTTGACAATTCTCATGAGATTTGGCACAAAGTGGTGAGCCATAACCCATGTTTGCTAGGTGGATGCTCCTTTTATACCCAAACACGACACCCTCACCTATTACCAATTCACCTGCTAACTGTGGACTGTTTCAAAACTGTTTAACTTGGATATTCTATAAACTTTTCACTTTTATTTTGCCTCTGTCTCAACTTTTTTGGAGTGTGTTGCAGCCATCAAAATCTAAATTGGTTTATATTTACAAAAACAATTAATTTGGCCACTGAAAACATTGGAAAGTTTTTATTTGTATTTTTGTCAGTTAAATAAATGTTAAACAGAATTAACAAATCACAAATTCTTGATTTTTATTACATTTTACAAAATGTCCCAACTGGAATTGGGGTTGTATGTCATTATGTTTATGAATTTTGGATCCCCACATACAGTGGAATCTCGTTGTAGACGGCTTGAAATTGCAATCCACGACTTTGCTTTATAATGTGTTAATAGTCATGTGCCTCAACAAGTAAAGTCATAACATAATGATGTCTTTGCAAATAATTAGCTAATTATTAATTAAAGTGGACAACTGGAAATTAAAATGCATGGCTTTGACCCATTGTGGTAATAACATATTTAAGTGTAAATTAATGTGTTAAGGAATTAATACATGACACATTTACTTAATAGCAATTCATATGTTACTTAATCTATTAATCAGATAGACTCTTTTATTAGTTGCTAATGTGGTAGTAGTTCTTCACGAGTCATACATTAACTCATAATTATCCGTCCATTATTTAAGCATGAATTAATGCTTATTAGTGCGCCTGTATTGTAGTGTTACCATACCAGTTGCACCTCACTCAACATGGTTTTACACTGCTGTCTGTGACCCTATCAGAATAGACCTGTGACCCTTTGTTTGGTTATGACCCACCAGATGAGAACCACTGACTTATATAGATGTGTGTTTCTATTGCAGGTCTTGAGGTGGGCCCTCAGCCACAAGGCGTTTTGAGGAGCAATGTATTTGAGTCCATGAGGACAATACTAAAGCATGCTCTGGATTTCATCGAGCTTTTCAATAGTGGTAAGGTTAATGGAAGTTAAGCAGAGATCAGTGTGCTTACTGCACTGAACCTGAAATGTGTTGCTATAAATGGATTTCAAAGACAACTGGGGTGGCTACAATAGAAAATAATATTATAGAAAATACAGGAAATAATCCTAATATAAAGCTATAGTAATCATGTGCAATCAGTGACAGTATGGAACCATAATGTTGTGTTTTTCAGATGTCAAACAATTAGATGAGAAATAGCGCATTTGAAAGTGTTTTTCATGTTGTTTATAGATGCTTTGTTTACATAACTTTCTTTCCCCCATGGCCATCTTTTTCTCTGCCAAGATAGTGTGTGGCATTTCAAGACAAACGGTTATACTCTCAGGTCATTGAGTCAGCCAGCACTGATTTAAATACTGTATGAACTGGCCGACCTCGGCATTTCAGCCAGTTTGAAATATAGACTTCTTCTTTAAGCATTTATCTTCCTCTTTTTTTTCCTCAACTGTGGAAACATTTAAACAAGATAATCACGTGTACTTTCAGTATACTGACATGAATACACATTTCTCTATGTCTCGCATTAAGCAGGAACATGTTGGGCTGGGCAAGCACAGCTAGTTTCTCTTCTGGTTTCAGAGTTTTGTTACTGAAATACTTGTTTGCTAGTTGGTTAGTTTCCATGTCATTAGTAGCTTGCTGGGTTTTGTAATGCCATGCTGTGTAAAGGTGCCGCATTGTTGTAGATGAATGTCTCATTGTGAGCGCTCAAACGTGCTTTCCGTTTGCCTGTGTAGATCCATGTTTGGACTACATCAACATAAAAAACAAACAGTAGATCTGACATAATGGAAAATATTAATTAGGGGACTCAGGGATTTAACTGATGCAGGAGCCATCTGTTATGAACACAAGCTAACAGCTAAATGAGCCAACTGTGAAAAAGTATTTATCATAGTACACTTTAAAGGATTTTGAATGTAAAGTTCATATCGAAACAGATTTACACATTTATCTTTTCAAATAACTTCAGAATGCACATGGAGTTTTCCCACATGGTCTTGTGTTTTATCAGTCCCACTTTTTGAGCATAGACCTGAAAATGACATATATGTTTATATCAGTTATATATATATATATATATATATATATATATATATATATATACACACACACATTATATATATATATATATATAAATATATATATATACACACATTATATATATATATATATATATATATATATATATATATATATATATATATGTGTGTGTGTTTTTGTTTTTTTGTTTTTTTCTTTAACCCCATGTTTGGCAAGTGGTCAACAACTATTTAACAAAAAATAATTTAATCAAAAATTAACTCAATAACTTAATAAAAGTTTAAAGAAGTAAATAAAATGTAAAAATAATATGTAAAAAAGTGTTTATAGTGAAACATGAGGAGCACTTTAGCATGTTTTCCTTTTAAGGGTGTGGATTTTTGGTCATTCATGACTGCTCTTTTAACTTAAACTACATAACTAGATGGTAAGAAAGTAAAAGAAAACAAAATGGCAACTCATAGCCTATAATAATTTGAGGAGTCCAAAACTCTTTGTACCAACTTGGAAAGTGATATTTTTAGTGATTGCATGTGTCAAAGCAGAGTAAAGCTGGCTTAACTACAGATTTTTATTTATTTTTTTTTTATTTTACTTCTATAACATTTTTAGACCAGCTGGATCTCACTCCCAGCTGAAGCGACCAAAGCTGAAAAAATATAACATGACCTAAGCATAATACACATTTCAAGCTTGAACTGTATGTAATGACACTGTGATTTAAATTGCAGGAAACGGTCTACAGTGGATGTCTGGTTAGAGTAATTTGATCAATAGTTGATGGTTCCTACCTTTGTTCTATGGGCAGAGGAACCTTCTCATTAGTATCCTACTAGAAGGAGGTCAACTGCCACTCAGTGGAGCTGGGGCCCCAATAAGGCATTCAAGCCCCAGCACTTCTAACTCCTGTGGGAGCCCCTGCATCCATTTTGTCTCTCAGATGTACTGGCATTGCCTCTCCTCTGATCAAGAGGGACTGAGGGATGAGAGAAGCCCTTCATAAGTGTTAGGACCACCCAAGGTAGCTTCAGATGTCCTGGCAGTGACAAACCACTTCTTCTGCATAGGAAACCTGCGGCTGCATGTGACTGCAGAAATCAAAAACCCAGTTTAAGGTAGTTACCAGTGATGGGGTTCTCAGTAAAATGTGCTTTTAACATACTATCTCTGTATTGAAAATGTATTTAGTTACCACTTGTAATACACTTATGGGTTCAAGTGTACTACAAGTGGTAACTAAATGCATTCAGAACCAGAGATAGATGAGGTAATAACCATAGTACAAGGACTGGGCAGAGGCAAAGCCGCTGGGGCTGATGCAGTACCAGGTGAGCGTCTCCAAGCTGGAATAGAACCCCTAGCCCGCCATCTCCATCAACTCTTTCTGAACTGCTGGAGCTCTAAGCATGTTACCCAAGATGTCAAGGATGGAAAGATCACCACCCCTTACAAGAACAAAGGGGACCGTGAAGACTGTGATAATTACAGAATATTCTCATGGCTGAGCATTACAGGAAAAGTCCCGGCTTGTCATATTGACTTGCCTTCAACAGCTAACTGAGGACCTACATCCTGAGTCACAATGTGGCTTACATCCTGAGTCACAATGTGGCTAATGTGGCTCACAAACTGAGCTGGACTGTTTTCTACATACCTTAATTGAACTAATTAGGGGCCAAGCACTGACGGTGCGGAGGCACCTATTGTATCTGTTGGTGTTCTTTTTATTTTCATCGATTATTCTTCTTCTTCCGCTCTTGATGTCTATGGCAGCCCATAGAACCGCTTGCAGGAAAGTTGTGAAATTTGACACACAGTTAGAGGACAGTCTGACCTTTGTCCATAGCAAATTTGGAGTCTCTAACTCAATCCCTCTAATGCCACCAGCTGTCCAAAGTTGCACTTATGTTTATGTTAATAATTTTTGAACTGTAAGGGCTAGAAACAAAATTCTTTCCTCTGATTCCTTGGGTCATTTTCTGAAAAACGTACTTTTTCAAATTCCTCCTGGGCTGTTACTCCGATTTTCATGAAAATTGAACCAGATCATTTTCAGACCATGCCAACAAAATGTTATGGAATTCAAGTCGATTCCTCAAACCGTTTTCGAAAAACATGTGAACAAATTTAATGTTGCGCTTGCGAAAATAGACGTAAGGCTGTATCTCCGTAACGCTTTATTGTATTCAGACCAAACTTGGTACATGTCATCACAAGCATGACCTGAGGCATCACGCAGTGTTTCGGCACAGCGCCACCTACTGGTGCGGAGATATGAAAAATGGCTATTTTTGCTTATAAACTTTTGATGGGTTTGTCCAAAAATCATAAATTTCTTGTTAGATTCAGGGCATCATGCCGAGTCGAATGATATAAAATTTTTACATATCAGCCATTTTGGCTGTCGACCATTTTGAATTTTGTGCTAAAATGTTGTATTTTTCGAATGCATTAGCGTATCGTTACGAAACTTGGTATGGGTTATCAGGACAATGCCCTGAAGGAGCCTGAGAAGTTTCGGACCAGCGTCACCTTGTGGTCAAAATTTATAACAAAATTTGCAAAAATGTTAATAACGTTTGACTATATTAACTGATTGTAATGAAACTGGTCTCAGTAGATTCTTTCGGTCATGCTGAGAACAGATATCAAATTTGCCATAGTCGGCTGAACTTCCTGTCCGCCATATTGTTTTTCTTTAAAAACCTACTTTTTCAAACTCCTCCCAGACCGTTGCTCTGATTTTCACCAAAATTGAAATGTATCATCTTCAGACCATGGCGACAAATAGTTATGGATTTCAAGTCGATACGTCAAACCGTTTTCGTATACTGGAGCAACGAATTTGAAGCATGATGCAAAAGTCAAGTCAAGTCACCTTTATTTATATAGCGCTTTTTACAATGCAGATTGTGTCAAAGCAGCTTTACATTGATAACTGGTACATAATTTGGCTGCACAGCAGCTCTTAAATAATAGTGTCAATGCAGGCAGATCAGAAGCACTGCAAAACACACTCTTGAAGCTGTATCTCTGCAATGCTTTATCGTATTCAGACCAAACTTGGTACATGTCATCACAAGCATGACCTGAGGCATCATGCAGTGTTTCGGTGCAGCGCCACCTACTGGAGTGGAGATATGAAAAATGGCTCTTTTTGCTTATAACATCTGATGGGTTTGACCAAAAATCATAAATTTGGTCTCATTAGATTCGGGGCATCATATCAAGTCGAATGAAAACCAACTTTTTCGAACTCTTCCTAGACCGTTGCTCTGATTTTCACTAAATTCGAACTATTTCATCTTCAGACCATGCTGACAAAAAGTTATAGATTTCAAACGATACGTCAAACCGTTTTTGTATACTGGAGCAACGAATTTGAGGCATGATGCAAAACTGACTCTTGAAGCAGTATCTCTGCAATGCTTTGGCAGATTTACACCAAACTCTGCATCAGTCACCGTCACCTTACTTTGACCATACCACATTAATTTGGTCACAGCGCCACATATTGGTCGAAAGTGATGAACCAGTAAATCCTCATTTTTGATCATTTTTCAGTTCTTTTGCCTAAAATGATCCTAATATTTCTTTTAATTGCTGTTGCAGTTGGTCTGATGCTCACAGCCATGCTGGCTGGCTTCTTGTGTCGTTTTTGTGCTTGGCCCCGTAATTGCTGCTTGCAGCTATATTTTCATATTTGACATACAGTGACAGTGACATACTACTCGCATTCGTACTATATAGAACATACTTTTTTAATGGTCATGAAGTAAATTTAAATTCAAATGTAGTACTTACTCAACAGTACGCGATTTCAGACGCTGCTTATGTCTATTTACTTTTGCAGTTCTATGGGGAAATTAAACCACACTAGAACAAGAAAGGAAAATGTAAATAAATCACATAAATGAAAGAAATAAAAAAAAAATGAATAGCTGACTGCTATTATGATTAAAATAAATAAAAAGATTTAAAGAAGTGAATAAAACAATAGAATGACCTGGTATTGGGAATAATCAATAACACTAGTGATTAACCATTAGATTAGCTTTGGAAATCACTCTGTAGTTGGTCACAGCTGCAGCATGTTCAGGACCACACCATGTGTTCCTCCAACGTACTATTGAAAAATCAACCAACTCAAAGAATTATTCTTTAGCTAAACAGTTCACATGTAATTAAATTTAGATAAAATGGGAACCAGTGCATGTCAGAGCAATTCAACAGTTCATGAAGAATGTCTGCACATTTTAAATGAATTATGCATAGAGTTAAAATGTGGCACTTATACTTTCAGATTTTCAAAAACTTGATATTACATTCAGTAAAATGCAAATATGGTTTGGCATTTGCAAATTTTACTCATGTAAACTCTTCTCTCTACTTTAACCAACTTCTTGTACTTGTTTAAAGAGTAATTAAACAGATTTGCTGTAAGTCAAAGCTTGTTTAAGCATACATAGTTATATCCTTCTTGTGCATGAATACGGATGCTTCTTTCAGTGAGTGAAACACAGGTTTGTTCACCAGGTAGCTATGCTTGTAGATGCAGCTAAAGTTTAGATGAATGGCATCAATCCAAATATAATTTCTAAGCCCTTTACACTGTGTAGAAAGGGGAGTATCACCCAAATCTACATTTACATAACACTGCATTGAGATTTCTTCATCAGAAACAGGTTAGGCAATACTGCAATTGGGATTTCTTCAACCAAAGCAGAATAATCAATTCTGGTACAATTTACATGCTGCTGAGCTGAGATTCCTTTGTCAAAACAGACTTATGCTTTAACCCTCTGGAGTCTGCAATAGAGTTTTTGCTTCAAAATTATGTAAAAATGATCCTGCCTACTTGTTCATATAAACCAATAGAGAGATTTAAATTTTGCAAGACGCTTTTTGTCAAGAAACACAGTATGCGTGGAGACGTGAATCATTATGAATAATGCTGTGATTCAAACCTGAGAAGACAACAGAGTCGCATAATGAGTTGTATGATCTGCATAAATAATGAGCTCCTTCAGACAGGTAGGCTGTGAAAAAATCCTCTGTGATCATGTCTCAAGCTCATCATGGTGTATATCAAACATACAGAAAAAAACAGCAATACTATGAAATATTATTACAATTTAAAATAATGGTATTCTATTATATTCTTTAAAATATAATTATTTCTGTGATGCAAAGTCTCTGAACAATTATGTTACCTCTATGGCATTTTATATAGCCTTTTAGCTTAAAAGCATGCACATTTGGAGAAATATTGATGGATTCTCATATGTTTGTCAATTTTCTATACAGAGGAGTAATATTTATTTAATATTTATTGTCATCACTGTGATCGCTGGATACACGATTTAAAACCTGACATTTCAATGTTTTTTTTAGATATAAGTCTCATTTTTGTGTCATTAGTCAAGTCAAGTCAAATTTATTTATATAGCACTTTTACAATTGGTAATTGTTTCAAAGCAGCTTTACATATTAGAAGCACAGAAAAAAGGGAAATGGTTAAAAATAAGCTGTACAAACAAGCGTGGTAATATGTAACATATACAAGATGGTGCTACATTAAGCCAATGTCGGCTGACTCCCAGGGGTGGAAAAAAACCCCTAGGAGAAAAACCCAGCGTGCTAGCACTGGGAAAAAAGTCCTAGGAGGGAAAAAAACCTTGGAAGATATATATAATATATGTAAATGGATATGGAGATCAAAATCTGAATTATACATTTTTATTATAGCGATTAAAAATAGATTATATATACATATATGTAAGCGGATACGGAGATTAAAAATCTGAATTATAGATGCAGCCAGAACTGGATCTGTAGGCCCATTGTCTCCTGGGCTACGTTGTAGTCAGGTCCAGACACAGGTTCTGATCTGGATACGGCCTGGATCCAGCACCCTGCAAACCTCTGGATAAGCAGAGAGACAGATATTAGCGTAGATGCCATTCTTATTCTGATGTACAGGTACATCTAGTGTTATAGGAAATGTTCTCGGTATTAATTATTAATTAATTAATTAATTACTATTCACTAACTAAAAATTTTCTGAGAACGATCAGATTGGACTTCGTTCAGAGGGAGATGAGAGATGACACATCATGTTAGTTTTCTTTATTTTACAAAAAGCACAACATTTTGTTTTTACTCTGAGTGTACACAAATAAAAGAAGATACTTCACAGATTAAAGTGGTGTATAACTCTTAATTGTATGTGCAACATTGACGGAGTATTTTTAGTCTCTTTCACACTGGTAAGAAAAGAACCAAGGTGGTATCGCCGGCGATACCTAAAACTCCAGAGTGATAATACTGAAATTAGGGTTTCTTCGCCAAAATCAGATTAACTTTACACTGATACCATTTGAACATATGCTAAAATGTGTCAAGACTCTTTCAGTTACAGTAGAGATGTCAATTCAAGCTATCACTTTATCTGCATATAAACAAGCCAGCAACTAGTGACCTAAATGTGTATCGCATGTCATATTCTGGAATTATCAAATTCACACTTTTAGGTGGACAGTGGTTTAAATTCATAACCTTTGTTTATGCCTGCATTGTTCTCCACCATTATGTAGCAAATTAGCTCAAAAGGAATATGAATAATTAATTATAAATATTTGGATCAGTTAATAGAATTAACTTAATGTAATAAAATTAATATTTCAATCAATTAGCCTGTTGGTCCTGTGAACTCTTGGTTAATTGTTTTATTAATTCTAAGAAATGTTCATTTCCTTCTTATGGGAAATAACATTCTTACTGTACAGTACTACTCAGAGCATGTAGTCAAAATCTGCATGATTAGGGACTCCGGTATATGAGCATGAAGAATGGACAACTTTATGTGTGACATGTACAAGACTTTGCTAACTAGACTAAACGCTTAAACTACTATAACATTCATCTTTCTTGAAACTCTCTGTGTTTCTCATCCACTTTCCTTTTCGGATTGGAAAAAAAAACATATTTCATTTGCACTTTGCAGCCAAATAACAAATAAACTATGAAAGCCCCGAACCAGCTCTCTTCAAATCTGCCTGCGCACTTTTTTTACTTTAATTTTTTTTTTGTAGAATCATGTCATTCTTTTGAATATGGAATATGGTATGAGACAACTAGAGAATAATAATAATAATAATAATAATAATAATAATCATTTTGCTGGCCGGATTATGTTTTATTTTTGAGATCAGTTGTGAGCAGGATGGAGGGGGAGGGGGTCCGTAAATGTCCCACAGGCCGGCAGTTTGAGACCACTGTTCTAGATTCTTATAATACTAATGTGTCATAGAGTTAGCAAAATGTAATGTAAATTAACAAATCGAGAATGACGACTGGAGTTCATAGAGACCAAACATCATACCCATGTGATTTTAGTTAACCATAGTATGCAACTCTGAAACATTAATATAAAAGAGTTCAAAAAAGAGAATTAATATATAGGCCTAACCCTATAAAATGAAAATCATGAGATGGGAAAATTGGATACATGTTTATACATTTCTCAAGTAGTTATATATATAGAATATATAGGATAAAAAGTTTCACTTTGTCCTTTTCAACAAAAATTAAGTGACAGTCAAGATTTTGGTCGTAAAAAAATCTTATCAATTTTCCTGTAACCAGAGTCTCGATGAAAACTGCATTTGTTACTGTTTTGGGGGGATGGTTCACAGACCTTTGTTGACAGAGAGTGAGTTTGCTGGATTATTCATTAAATATAATGAATAATTTATGTGTGTCTGATTGGTCCAGATGCTACACCTGTAAAGCTGATTTGAAACAATCTGTATAGTATAAAGCACCTTTATAAATAAAGGTGACTTGAATTGATGTTTTTGGGCTCACAATCAGGTTGGAAAAAACTGTGACTATGTCACAGGCTTCCAGCACACATTGGGTCTCATTCATGAAACATTCGTAAATATACGAGTAAATATGCGAGTGATTTGTGCGTAAAGAGACTTTCCCGAAAACTCTTCTCCTGATTCACAAAACTTCGTAAACGTCAGAGGTGATAGTGAAATGTGTGTGTGTTAATGAATTCCAATCAGTCGTAAATGGGACACCTTATTAAGGTGAATTAAAATGCAGCCTTATTAATGACCAAAACGTTTGGATGTTAAACGCACTATTTACGTGTGGCTGGGAGCAGGTGTAGATTTCTTTCGTACCAACTAACATTTGGAAAATACGAACATTTTAATGAATCCGAAAATTTACGCCAGAACCACTTTACACACGATTTACACAAAAAATTGTTCTGCTCATGTTTCATGAATGAGACCCATTGTTTTTAGTTAAATAGCGTAGCACTTGATGATATGGGAAATGACCTGTAATACCATCCTAGAAGATTAGATCTCAGTCAGGTTGGGGAAAGCGGCCTCTACTTTGGGACGTCTCAGCCTTAGGCGTTGGCTGTGTGCATATGGCACACTTAACTAGAAACACTTCAGGATTTCAGAATCAAGTCCTCATCTGATTGGTAAATTCTACAGGATGTCCCGGGAAATGTGTCGTGTTCTTTAATGATCCGCCTGGAAAAAAATGCTGTGATGCCAAACCCCCTTGTGGAAGAAGAACGCCGTCATGGTTACAACTGTGACAATGAGTGCTTACCAGGATCAACTAAACGCTGGATTTTCAAAAGTATGTGAAGTTTGCTGCTCCATTGTTGCAGTAAACTTGCACAACGTTGTTGAATGAATAATTTATTAGATGCTATCCAGTCTGTTCTTGTAGGGACATTGACTTTACATTTTCATGCCCCTGAACATGACACGAAACAAAATAAACTGATTGGTTGTATTACATGTCAGTCCTCTTGGGCAGTCCTTGGCCAATGAAAGCTGCTATAGAGTCCAGACCTTCTGCCATCTGTCTGAAGGTCTGGCTACATGAGACCAGACAAAACGTGGTGGAATAAGAATCTATCTATCTGAGTTTAGGTGCTAAATAGGAAAAGGATCTGCCGCCTTCAGTTGATTTTGATATTCTGGGTATTATCAACTGGCCTGAATTCTGAGATCACAATAAATGTGAAGGACTATAATGCATTAAGAGCTCACTTAGGTACTGGGGAGCTAAACCATTTAAAGCTTTATAAGTAAGTAGCAAGATTTTAAAATCTATACGATGTTTAATAGGGAGCCAATGTAATGTTGACAGAACTGGGCTAATATGGTCATACTTTCTGGTTCTAGTAAGAACTCTAGCTGCCGCATTTTGGACCAACTGTAGTTTGTTTAAAAGCCGTGCAGAACAACCACCCAGTAGAGCGTTACAATAATCTAGTCTTGAGGTCATGAATGCATGAACCAACTGTTCCGCATTTGTCATTGAGAGCATATGTCGTAATTTAGATATATTTTTTAGATGGAAGAAGGCGGTTTTACAGATACTAGAAACATGACTTTCAAATGAAAGATTGGTATCAAAGAGCACACCCAGGTTCCTAACTGAGGACGAAGATTTAATGGAGCACCCGTCAAGTGTTAGAGAGTATTCAAGGTTTTTACGTGAGGAAGTTTTTGGTCCAAAGATTAGGATATCAGTTTTTTCTGAATTTAATAATAAGAAATTTCTTGTCATCCAGTTTTTAATGTCAGCTATGCATTCTGTTAGTTTTGTGAATTTGTAGGTTTCGTCAGGGCGCGAGGAAATATAGAGCTGAGTATCGTCAGTGTAGCAGTGAAAACTAACACCATGCTTCCTAATTATCTCTCCTAAGGGCAGCATGTACAGAGTGAAAAGCAACGGTCCTAGTACTGAGCCTTGTGGTACTCCATATTTAACCTGTGATCGATACGACATCTCTTCATTAACTACTACAGACTGATAACGGTCAGATAAGTACGATTTGAACCATGCCAAAGCAATTCCACTAATGCCAATATAGTTTTCAAGTCTTTTTAAAAGAATGTTATGATCGATAGTGTCAAAAGCAGCACTGAGATCTAATAACACTAATAGAGAAATACAGCCACGATCGGATGATAAGAGTAGATCGTTTGTAACTCTAACGAGAGCAGTCTCAGTACTGTGGTATGGTCTAAATCCTGACTGGAAATCCTCACAGATTCCAGTTGTCACTTTACCATCATTCAGTGCTGATCAAATTAAATGATACCTTATATCAACATGTTTACATATTTGTCGACACTGTTTGTTTTTGGTTTTGTTTTGTTTGTTTTTTTGCTCTCTTTTTCTGTACACACAGTGATCAGCTGAATTCTGCACAAAATCATTTGCACTGAGGTAGTCATGTAACATTTTGTTCCAGTTTTTCCCTGACTTTTTTAAATCATACAGTGATTTGTTCAGTTTGCAGACTAGTTTTTCTCCTGTGTCTGACTTCACTGAAAATCATTCCGTCTGTTCCATGTACAACCTGAATTCCGGAAATGTTGGGACATTTTTTAAATTTGAATAAAATGAAAACTAAAAGACTTTCAAATCACATGAGCCAAAGTTTCATTAACAATAGAACACTGATAACATAACAAATGTTTAAACTGAGAAATTTTACAATTTTGTACACAAAATTAGCACATTTCAAATTTGATGCCTTCTACAGGTCTCAAACTATTTGGGATGGGGGCATGTTTACCATGGTGTAGCATCTCCTCTTCTTTTCAAAACAGTTTGAAGATATCTGGGCATTGAGGTTATGAGTTTCTGAAGTTTTGGTGATGGAATTTGGTCCCATTCTTGCCTGTTATAGGTTTCCAGCTGCTGAAGAGTTCATGTATGTCTTTGACATATTTTTAATTTAATGATGCACCAAATGTTCTCTATAGGTGAAAGATCTGGACTGCAGGCAGGCCAATTCAGCACCCAGGCTCTTCTACGATGAAACTATGCTGTTGTAATAGCTACAGTATGTGGTTTTACATTGTCTTGTTGAAATACACAAGGCCTTCCATGAAATAGATGTCATCTGGAAACCTATATATACCTTTCAGCATTCATAGTGCCTTCCAAAACATGCAAGCTGCCCATACTGTATGTTGAATAACATGATGGAAGGTCTCCCTCCTCTTTAGCCTGGAGGACACTGCGTCCGTGATTTCCAACAAGAATATTAAATTTGGACTCGTCTGACCAACTTCTGAGAGACTCTGCCTCTCTAAGACATCCCTTTTATAACTAATCATGTTACAGACCTGATTATCAATTAACTAAATTAGTTGCTAGATGTTCTCCCAGTTGAATCTTTTAAAAATGCAACTTTTTTGAGACCTGTAATAGGCATCAAATTTGCATTTGTCATGTTTAAACTTTTTTTATATTATCTATGTTCTATTGTGAATAAAATATTGGCTCATGTGATTTGAAAGACTTTTCATTTTCATTTTATTCAAATTTTTAAAAAAAAACGTCCAAACATTTCTGGAATTCGTAAATTCGTAAGAAAAAGTCGTAAATTTCAGTCAACTGGAGTAAGCAAATAGGCAGTTTTTACATCCATCTGATGGGAGGTCAAGATCATATTGTGCTGCCATTTGCATCAAGGCTCGTACTGAAGTGAGATTTGCTTTAATATTTGGGAGAAGGCTCATTCTAATCTACACCCATCACTTGACTATAGCCTTTTGCTACATATCTGGCCTTGTATGCTTCAGTGCTGTATTCTGTCAGTGTAGCACCTGTTGGGAATTACTGCAGCACTTATTACAGCATAGGTCCACAACATCTTAGGTAGATTGCTCTCTAGGAGAGAATTAGGACATCTTGAACAGGGTTCTCCAGTTTCTCTCAGCAGTCCCATTTTGATGGGGTGAATATGGTGCTGAGGTTTCATGTCTAATACGATTCTTGCTTATTAGTGACTGATAGTAACTGTTTTGCCACAAATTCTGTGCTGTTATCTGATCTAACACACTTTATAGTCCCATAAGGGGATCTGTCAGCAATGAACTTTTCAGTAGCTTTCACAGTGTTAGCTTTTAGAAAATACACAAACACTGCACCTGAGTAGTCATCATCAGTATATGCCAAAGCATACTTGAAACCATCTTTAGCTTCTGGGTCAATAGGACCAGCTAGATCTATGTGCACTAGTACAAGTGCCGCCTTAACTTGTGTATCAGGTTTTCTGTTTTTACTCTGAACAAATTTACCTTGTGTGCAAATTTCACAGTTTAGGTTAGATTTAACAATCTTACCCTTGATTTTCATTCCATCAACTTAATCATAATTACGGTGACCAAGGATTTCGTGCCAGGTTTGAATGCCATAACATCCGTTATAGATATAATTGTCTTCGTTGAAAGTGTTCAGATAGTACAGTCTATTGTAGCCTACTCTTTTATGTTATACTTTGTACCGTTCTTGTGAATGAGTTTGTCGCGTCCTTGCTGAAAGCTGATTGTAGCTGTTTGGCTGTTGTCCCTCGTTGTCAATCAGACACACCTCCGCGTAACCTCTTTTTAGCGCCACTCTGCTCGCTCTGGTCCCGTTTGCCAACTCAATGTAGTCTTTCTCCAGCTGGAATTTGTTGTCAAACTTCGGAATGGAATTTTCCATTGTCCATAATAATGTGCGATTTTGCACACGTGTCCACCATTAGACCCTTTCATTAATTTTGTCGTCAAAGTTACGTTGATTGTTTGCCAGTTCCCACCTCCTTCTTCCCTGAACTATAAACCTTGTTACACGGGTTCTGAGCCTCCTGTTGTATGGTGATGAATGCTGGACTACCTACAGGCATCAAGAGAGTCAGCTAAGTGCCTACCCCACTCAGATGCCTTAGCCTCAGGTTCATAATCTGAAAGACCTGGAGGGATAAAATGTTGAATGAACAGAGGAAATAAAGGATATGAATAGGAGACTAAATTAACAACATGAGATACAATATGAAACCTTTTTAAAAATGTTTGCGTTCCACATAAGAAAGTAAGTCATGGTGGTTTGGAATGATTGAAATTTCACCAAAGAGTGATGTCTCTTTTCCTTTTTCTTAGGAGAATCACCTCATTTTCCTTGATTTTTTTAACCTGTCATAGGTGTAGAGTTTCCTCCATGTACAGTGGAAGTTTTCAGAGTCCAGGAGAGAATGGACTACCCCAGAGACACCAACGGCAACATCACAGCTATGGTGCATCCTCATCTACAGGTATTATAAATGGACCATCTAGTAAATGCATACAGAAGTTTGTTTTTTATTAAAGCAAAACATATGCCCTTGAGCAACATAAAAAGAGTTGCTCTTTATGACCAAGGGAGGGGAAAACACATGTAAGAAAATGTGTCCAATGACTCAGATGTTTGCCTGGCTTGTTTTGACTCCCAGGCTTCACTTGTTTTCCACAGTAATGGTGCTCTTCCTTTTTCTTTCTCTTTCTGTGTAGGACTGTGACTGGGAGCCTTTGAACCAGGGTGACCCTATGTTCCTAACTTTTGATGGGAGAACAATCCTTTATAAAGGTGCCAGCACGGTATACCCCACTTTTATTAATGAGGCTGCCTATTATGAGAAACAGCAGGCGTTCATGACCACTTGTAGGGAAATACTGGCTGCCAATGCAATCAGAAAAGCATTCAAGTAATGTTTTCTCTTAAAAAAAAAAATCACTGACGCTTGGTTGACGACATGTGTGTGTCAAGCACTGTACTTCATGGAAAAGTACTTAAAACATTTATTATTCTTGAATAATTATAATACAGTTTTATAACATTTTAAAATTTGACTTCTTACACCACAAATCTATTTAATTGAACAGTAAAAAAGCCAAAGTTTACTAAAATTATCTTTTAAAAAGAGATTGGGACCAGATACAATATCTAAAATAAACACTTTTCTGTAACACTTTACAATAAGGTTCATTAGTTAACATTAGTTATTAATCTTTGTTAAAGTTAATTTCAATAGTTACTAAAACAAAATCTCTCTCTCTCTCTCTCTCTCTCTCTCTCTCTCTCTCTCTCTCTCTCTCTCTCTCTCTCTCTCTCTCTCTCTCTCTATATATATATATATATATATATATATATATATATATATGTATACTGTATATATATATGTTTGGAAATTGTATATTATAACAGTACCAGTAAGATTTCAGGTAGTAACACTTTTATACAGCAAGCATTAAAACAATTATATTTATATCTCAAATATTTAACTTTCTATTCATCAAAGAAAAATTTTCATACTGAACAATGTTTTTTCCACAACAATATTACGAAATGCTGCAAAAGCTGACAATTCAGCATTGCCATCACAAGAATAAATTACATTTTAAAAGTATTTAAGTAAAACAATTAAAAGTGGGGAGAAAAATCACATTATTAAATAAATGTTTTGGCCACAATTATTAGCACCCCTAGAAATTCTTATGAGTACAATATCTCTGAAGTATATTCCCATTCATATTTACATTTTATAGCATACCAGGGTGATTAAAACATGAAATTGTCCAGTCATGACTTCCTGTTTCACAGGAGTATAACTTTGAGGTACTGTAACACAAAGGGCAAATTCCCTTAATCATCCATTACGATGTGTAAAACTAAGGAACATAGTTCTGATGTGCATCATCACAAGTCACAATCACAAGTTGTTTGGGAGGGTTTCAAGAAAAAAAGAAAGAAAAAAAAAAAATCTCATTGACAAGCAAACTCAATTACAACCCCAATTCCAAAAAAGTTGGGACATTTTGTAAAATGCAATAAAAGAGTCAAGTCAAATTTATTTATATAGCGCTTTTACAATTGGTAATTGTTTCAAAGCAGCTTTACATATTAGAAGCACAGAAAAAAGGGAAGTGGTTAAAAATAAGCTGTACAAACAAGCGTGGTAATATGTAACATATACAAGATGGTGCTACATTAAGCCAATGTCGGCTGACTCCCAGGGGTGGAAAAAACCCCCTAGGAGAAAAACCCAGCGTGCTAGCACTGGGAAAAAAAAGTCCTAGGAGGGAAAAAAACCCTTGGAAGATATAATATATGTAAATGGATATGGAGATCAAAATCTGAATTATACATTTTTATTATAGAGATTAAAAATAGATTATATATAAATATATGTAAGCGGATACGGGGATAAAAAATCTGAATTATAGATGCAGCCAGAACTGGATCTGTAGGCCCATTGTCTCCTGGGCTACGTTGTAGTCCAGACACAGGTTCTCCATCTGATCTGGATACGGCCTGGATCCTACACCCGGCAAACCTCAGGATAAGCAGAGTGACAGATATTAGCGTAGATGCCATTCTTATTCTGATGTATAGGTATATCTAGTGTTATAGGAAATATTCTCGGTTCCGGCCGACCGGAAGTTGATGTGACACAGTGACACTTTTTTGGAGTGTGTTGCAGCCAAAACATTTTTATATTTATAAAATACAATTAAATTAGTCAGTGAAATCATTGATAATCTTTTCTTTGTACTTTTGTCAGTTAAATAAAGGTTAAAGAGAATATATTCAGTTTCCAGACACTACTGGAACTTCAAACTGGGCCACGTTCTGTGGTCAGATGAAACTGAAAAAGCTTTTTTGAAAGCAAACACACAAGATGGGTTTGGTACGGAGCCCCGCACATGACATGCAAGAAAAAAAAATGTAATCGTGTGCATGATTTGCTAATTCGTTCCAACAACAACAACAAAAAGAAAAGAAAAAAAAACCTCAACACAAAAATGGGTCACTGAGCACAAAAATTACGTTTTTGCCATGGCCACCAGTTCCTTGGCCTGAATTTTATAGAAAATGACTGGGGTGAAGATGAGGCCAAATTGAAGATGAGAGAGTGCACCAACTTGGACCTCAGAATTTGAAGGATCGGGAGAGATTCTGTATGGAAGAATGGTCTCTGATTATCCGCCAGGTATTATTTAACCTCATCAGGCATTATAGGAGAAGATTCAGAACTGTTACTTTGCAAATGGAGGTTACAAAAAGTATTAAATAAAAGGGGGGAATTATTGTGGCCAACATGTATTGGAGAAAAACACTTATTTCATAACAAGATTTTATATATATATATCTGCCCACTTACAAATTTATAAATGCAAAGAGCATATTTTAGATTTTATTTGTAGTCTGAAGATATTTTTAAATGTGTATTTTCTAACACTTTTAATGACTTCAAATATATTGTGTTTTGTAATGAAATTGTTTGATGAAATCCACAGTATGTAGTGATGAATTTATATTCCTAGATTTTTAAAATACTATATAGGTCTACCTCTAGTATATATGTCTGCACAATTCAGATCCTGATGTAGTGTATGTAAAATGCACAATCTCAGGAACTTCACTGCCCTCTAGCCTCTGACTCAACACACTGTTGACTCAAATACTGACCTGAAACAGCCTTAAAACAACCACAAAATAACCTCTCAGCACTGTGATTTTACATCATGCATCACTGGGATTTAATCATGTGTTGAAACTCTGTATTTTGTGCTGTTTGTGATGCAAAAGTACGTTGTAGTTTAAGTTTTGGAGTTCCTGAATTCATCCTCATTTCAGTGGTGAAATCCAAGTACTGCCTTAATTAAACAGAGTCTGATAGAAGGAGTTACAGTAGGAAAATATAGGAATTTGGAGTTTTATATTAGACTGGATAGCTGGATATATTATAAAATGCTCAGCAGGCGCTGGAAGGCTATGTTTGGCAGAAGTAATATTTAATTTTTAGAGAAATATGTATGTTTTTTCCACTGTGATTTTCTTTTGTGATTTATATGGCTTGTGTAAATTGTTGAAAAGCTCATTGTTGTGTGTTATATTTTGAAATGTGATGTTTTAAAATATAATATCTATGCAAGAAATAATATATTCACTTAATGTAAACAGATTTTGTTAATTTATTCCAAATTGATGTAGAACCAGGATTGTTTTTAACACATTTTCCAATTATTCCATACGTTTGATCGCATTCTGTGTTCTGTGGTGTCTTTAAGATCCAGGTGGTAATAAGTATTGCTTGATGAAGTTCAATGTTGTCAAAATGTGGAATATAATGTATTTTAATGTAAGCAGTCATAAATGTATTTGTATAACATGTAGTCTTGTTAGTATTAATGAGATGGATTGATATGGAGTAAATCATTTCAGTATACAACCAGAGATTTCTATTTTGTCTCACTCAGATCTTTCCAATAATAATAATAATAAAGTTAAAGGTCTTTATCAAATCTACATAAATGACATGAATGTGATGACAACGACATAATTTTTGTTTATCCTTTAAGGTCCTACAACTGTGGCCAGAAGTACAGGTGCATCTCAATAAATTAGAATATCATGAAAAAGTTATTTTCTTTTCTGTAATTTAATTCAAAAAGTAAAACTTAATTAAAGCTGCAAGCAGCAATGAAAGGGCCCTTGCACCCGGGCTCACCGCCACCCGTTGGCATCAAGAAAACAGTTAACAGTGGGTGACATGGATGTAAGCGAATCAATACAGGAGAAATATAGCCATTCCAAAGTCATTTCAAAGTGCCACACTTCCTTCTGCCAACAGGTGGCGATTTGACCATAACCAAATATTGCCATGTAGATGTTCTCAGGCAAGGACTATTATCAAACATGTTAAGTTTGGAGCAGATCGGACATTGTATGCCTGAGTTACTAGAACTTCCTGTTTCTTGGCTTTAATTGCATACATTAGCACTTAGCCAAGTGTTTCATCATTTAACATATTTCTAGTATGTTTGGTACATCATGGCATATTAAAATGTTTTTCTGAGAGTGAACTAAAGTGTAAAGCATACCATTTCCTTTTGCCAGCAGGTGGCGCTATGACTAACTGAATATTGGCATATAGATGTCTTTAGGCCAGGACTCTTATCACACATGTAAAGTTTGGAGCAGATCAGACATAGTATGCCGGAGTTACAACAGCTTCATCATTCATGACGAAACATCAGAATTTGTCAGGCTGCCACGGACACGCCCTTCAACGAAAACTCAAGATCTTTGCAATTAAATGTCGCTAAGGCCTTAAGATTAGACTGACCATATATGATGTTGTTATTAGTAAATGTCTTTGAGGAGTTAATCACAGTGTAAAATATGTAATTTCCTGTTGCTGGCAGGTGGCGCAATGACAGCAACAGAACATTGGCATATAGATATTTTTAGGTCAGGACTCTAGTAAAACTTGTGAAGTTTGGGGCAGTTCCAACATGTATGCCTGAGTTACAACAACTTCCTGTTTCATGGCAAAACACTGAACTTTGGCAGGCCACTAAGCCTAACCCTTCAGTGAAAACTCTAGATCTTCGCAATTTAACGTCATAAAGGCCTTTAGATTAGACTGACCAAATATGATGTTAATCTGATTAAAGCTCTAGGAAGAGTTTGTTAAAGTACAACGTCTGGAAATAGCAAAAACTGCACAAATTTTGCAAAGAAAATTCTAAATATTTGACTTCCTGTTGGTTTTCAGATTTCACTTTTTTGTAGGTATTGGGCTGTTAGATGTGTGTACCCAATTTAATACCTGTACGTGAAATGTAGTGTCAGGGGCACTTTGTTGAAATTTTTTAGGTGGCGCTATCGAGCCATTTTGCCACACTTAATTCTGAAACCCATATCAGACGTAAATTTTCACTACTTCTGACGCATCTGCAAAGTTGAACATTGAACATTGAACTTTGCCAGGCCGCCACAGACATGCCCTTCAGCGAAAACTCTAGATCTTCGCAATTTAACGTCTCAAAGGACTTTAGATTAGACTGACCAAATATGATGTTGATCTGATTAAAGCTCTAGGAGGAGTTCATTAAAGTACAATAGGTGGAAATGGCAAAAACTGCCAAAATTTTGTAGAGAAAATTCAAAATATCTCACTTCCTGTTGGGTTTACAAACTTTGCACCCGGGCTTTTTTGTAGGTATTGGGCTGTTACATCTGTCTACTGAATTTCATATCTGTACGTGAAACGTAGGACGAAGGGCGCTTAATTGAAATTTTGTAGGTGGCGCTATCGAGCCATTTTGCCACACCTAATTCTGAAACCATATCAGATGTAAATTTTCACCACTTCTGATGCGTGTGCAAAGTTTCATGAGTTTTTGAGATCATTTAGGCCCTCAAAAATACGATTCATTTTGGAGAAGAAGAAGAATTGGCTGAGCAATTACAATAGGGTCTTCACACCATTGGTGCTCGGGCCCTAATAATTGGCTGAGCAATTACAATAGGGTCCTCACACCATTGGTGCTCGGGCCCTAAATATATTCTAGATTTATTATATAATATTATATAATATTTTCAGACTTTTTTTTGTTTTCATTTTGATGATTACAGCTTGCTGCTCATCAAAAAAAAAAAAAAAAATCAGTATCTCAAATTATTAGAATATTTACCATTCTCAGGGTATAAATACTGGGTTTAGGTCAGTAATCCCAACAGCAGTCATGGGGAAGTCTCCTGACTTGACAGTTGTCCAGAAGACAATCAATCAGACCCTCTACAATGAGGGTAAGCCACAGAGAGTCATTGCTGAAAGAGCTGGCTGTTCGCAGAGCATATTCATGGAAAGTTGACCTGGAAGGAAAAAGTGTGGTAGTAAAAGGTGTACAAGTGAAAGGAATGACCGCAGGCTTGAGAAGATGGTCAGGCGAAGCCGATTTAAGAACTTAGGAGAGCTTCAAAAGGAGTGGACTGAAGCTGGAGTCAGTGCATGAAGAGCCACCGCACACAGACGTCTTCAGGAAATGGGCTACAACTGTCACATTCCACGTACCAAGCCACTTCTGAACCAAAGACAACGTCAGAAGGGTCTTACCTGGGCTAAGGAGAAAAAGAACTGGACTGTTGCTCAGTGGTCCAAAGTCCTCTTTTCAGATGAAAGTAAATTTTGCATTTCATTTGGAAATCAAGGTCCCAGAGTCTGGAGGAAGAGTGGAGAGGCACAGAAACCATGTTGCTCGAAGTCCATTGCAAAATTTCCACAGTCAGTGATGATTTGGGCTGCCATGTCATCTGCTGGTGTTGGTCCACTGTGTTTTCTGAAGTCCACAGTCAACGCAGCCATCTACCAGGACATTTTAGAGCACTTCATGCTTCCTTCTGCTGACAAGCTTTATGGAGATGCTGATTTCAATTTCCAGCAGGATTTGGCACCTGCCCACACTGTCAAAGGTATCAAAAGCTGGTTCAATGACCATGGTGTTGATTGGCCAGCAAACTCGCCTGACCTGAACCCCATAGAGAATCTCTGGGGTATTGTCAAAAGGAAGATGAGAGACATCGGACCCAACAATGCAGATGACCTGAAGGCCACTATCAAAGCAACCTGGGCTTCCATTACACCTGCCACAGGATGATTGCCTCCATGCCACGCCACACTGATGCAGTAATTCATGCAAAAGGAGGCCCAACCAAGTATTGAGTGCATAGAAATTAACATACTTTTCAGAAGCCTGACATTTCTGTTTAAAATATCCTTTTTTTAATTGATCTTATTGAAGTATTCTAATTTATTGAGATAGTGTTACACACAGAAGGGGACGGAAACACAGTTAATGATTAAGATGTGTAAACAACCAGAGGATGAATGGCAGAATGCAGGTGAGTATAGGCTGGATAAGTTCGTGACTGGAGCAGTGACTGGATCTGATGATGTTTCTTATCTTTTCCCAGGGAATGTGGATGCAGGCAGATGTGGAGCAGACAGGACACGATGACACTCACTGGAGACACGGAGTCCTTAATGTAAGCATAACAGGTAGGTATGAGTTAACAAGACCGGGCAGTGACGTAGGGTGCGTTCACACTTGCCATGTTTGGTTCGATTAAAACGAACCCTGGTGCGATTGCTCGGTTAGTGCGGTTCATTTTGAACATATGTGAACGCTCCCATCCGAACCCTGGAGCGCACCAAACAAGCAGACTGAGATCGCTTAAAAGATGGTCTCGGTCCGCTTCCAAACTGAAGGGGTGGATTCTGGAATCCACTGCCGCTTCAATATATATCTTTTAAGTTATAAATCAACATTTATATTTCTGTTAAATTATTTGAATGACTTCTTCAATGTATGTTAAAGGATCTATTTTCCTCTGTACCTCTCACTGAGAGAAAAGAACATGTTATCAGTATGTTTTGGTAAAGTTTCCTGCTCAGAGCAGAGCTCAGATCAACTTCAGCCTTGAAGAAGCTGTGAATCATGTGTATCTGTGTATGTGCGCTAAGTGTTTTGTGCAGGTCCCTTTGTACTGGACAACTGGCATTCTGCTTGAGACCAGCAGACGCCACATCATGACCCCAAAAGGACATCCGGTACCTAAATCTAGGGTCCCCCTCGTCATCACTGTGACGAAGGGAGATATGCTTCTTACTATCTGTCCACGTGTGGAAAATTTATAATCTTGTCTATTTTCCTTAGCCAATCAGAATCATCCAACCTGAAGTAATGACGTAGTTAGTTGACTCTGTTAGAGTATAATTGTTGTGGAAATGTGAATGTACGCGGAGCGGCCTACGAACTCCTTGGGAGACTTGAAGCTGGCTTCTGCTGATGAAACTGCAAACTATTCTTCATTAAATTTGCCACGTGACTGCAGGCAGCGCATCGGACGCACTCCAATACAGGGACACAAAGTGTTTAAAACACTGCGTGGTGTACAGAGGTACCCCTACAGGGTTTTGGAGGCTCCAGTGGCACCGTGAACCTAACTCTGTCTCTTCCACATCAGATAGGGGGACCCCCGAGCTTAGTGATTCAGACAGTTAGGGATTAAGTTATTAGTTAATTACAAAATAAAAAGAAACATTAAATAGATATAGGGTTTCTTGTTTGCCTGGGATGCATCTGGAACGATTCCGAGAAAAGTAAAAGAAAATTATTGTGACCCTAATTGGATTGGACCAGTATATGTAACTGTGATTTTGGAGTATACTTTGCAGTTTCATCAAGCAGAAGCCAAAGCTGTGTTGTTTAAAGATCACCGCCTCCATCTATTTCAGGTGAGTATTAATTTTGACTAAAATATGGCCGACAAATTGAGTAACTTGATCAGTTCCGATACAGATAATGAGGTAGAAGAGAGTAAACGCTGTAAGCAGCTCTGCTTTGAAGTCCTCACTTCAAAAACATTTGCAGAGATTATTAAGAAAATGGTTAGTCAGGGTTTTGATTCTGATTGGAAAATTAAACAACCAGACTGGCTACAAACAGGAAAGAAACAGAAAAATTCACTTTTTAGCCATTTGTGCTTATTCACATATTTTTAAAATGGTCAGGGTGCCATTAACCCCTGATGGAAAAATCCCAGAAGGAACTGAGGGATGGTTCAATTTGATTACCCAATGTGATAAAGATGACAAGGAGTGTTTTAATTGTGGTGAGAAGGGCCATCTCGCCCGTAATTGTAAAAATCCACCTAAAAGGTGTAGACAGTGTGGGAAACTTGGCCATATTGCAAAATATTGTAAACAAAAGAAAGAAACAACAAAAAAAAGAGACTTCCACTCTGTCTGAGAGCTTGTGAAATCAAAGAAAGAACAAGAGATAACAATAAGGTCAAAAGATTGTAGTCTTAAGGAATTCCTTTTGAAGGGAAATCTATAATAATAAGTTTTATATTAAATAGACAAAAACAGGTTAATGTAAAATTACTGAAAACAAATCTAAAACGTGATTTACAGAAATATATAAAAAGTAAGTAGAGGATGAAAATAGGGATGATTGGATGTTCTGAAAGTTTCAATTTATGGAAAAATATTTGAACAGTCTCAAGTATGTTTTCTTGTGATGAGCACATCACTACTGTAAATGTGAATAACTAAATGACGCTAAGTTCTAAATGTTTGATTTTTGATGGTCAAAATGACAGAAGGTTTAAATGGCAAAAATGAGACTGCCAGTGTCACAGAGACTCAACCTGATCGGAAGTTTGTAATGTCTAAGTTCCCTTATATATGGGTCAAAGACAAATATAAAAATAATGTTTATTTGAAAACAAATGTCAATTCTGGCAAAGTCTTAAGTTGGGCCAGAGTTAAAAGACAGTAAGTAAAGTTTGATGTTAAAAGTTATAAAAAGGCAGTGTACCAGTCCTGAAATCCTCAGAGTCTCTCTCTCTTTCAAAGTCAGCTAAAAGCTGCTATCTGAGCTTGTGTCATAAATGATAACAAGCTATTTATAGTGAAGCACAGTGTCTCAGTTGAAAATCATGGACACAGAGATGTGAAAAGAAATGATTGCCATAAAGAGGTTAAGTTGTTAAATTTGTTGTTAAATTTGTCAAAGGAAAACTCAATGAGTATAAAGAGGTCTCTAAAATGGTAATACAGACCTTGAATGATAGAAGTGACCATTTTGATGAATTTCATGTATGACCAGTAACTTTTTTGTCTGATCTTTGTCACCACCATGTGCAGGGCTGATGGCTCCGGTTACAGATGTGACAGAACACTACACTGAATGGACAGTGAGAGTTAGATTCACTGAGAACAGTTTCAGCACTGATATGTTGCTGCTGAGAGAATGCACAGTCTAATGATTTTAGTGATTAAATACTGCTGTTATTAACCTGTCTACATGTTTTAACACTATTAGGCAGTCCAATGGCTCTGGTGGCTCTTGAATGCAACTTCCCTAAGCTCCAGAAAACACCTGATTCTGGTGAAGAAAACTGTCAAAGATCTGGGATGGGAAAGAGCGGTAACCAGTGTGCACGAGGTGATTTCTCAATGACGGGTAAGATCCTCTTTGGCCAGACGAGGACAACCTAAGGCAGGGGGTTGCCGCCGCAACTGGGCATCTACCCTGGAGGGAGGTGTTTATGTGAGATGGGTATGAGAGTTGAGCGGATGTCTGTGAGGCCAGCAGCATCATTAAGGGGGAAGCTGTCAGAGGTACAGCAGTCCGCCCCAAAAATGTTCCTCTATACCACTCACCAGAAACCGCGTTCCTAAGAGGGCTTGTTTTTCATTGTGACAAGCCCACAACTTGATGCAACTATGCCAGGGGACAAGACCCTGAAGAGAAGATTATTGATAAAGAGCTGATGGGAAGGAGCTTTCAAGAGCCGACTGAGACCATGAGGTGATTGTCCGTAATTTCTGGGGAGACCAGAGTAAAATTAACATGATGTTGGTTGCCCTGTCGGCAAGAACTGTATAGAAGTTTTAGATTCAACAGTACTGTGAATCCCTAAATCCACGAGTCTGTGTTGATTTTGAACTAATGTGTCTGTATTATAGTTTTTACTCCTGCAGGTCATTGGACATGGCAGAGAATAATTCTTAGACATGGTGGTGGTTAAAGATAAAGACTGACTTTGAAGAGTCAAGAGACAGATAAGTGCATTCAGCATTTAAACTAAAGATAACCTCAAAAATGGCTACTAGCATAACCTTTTAGATGGTGATAATGGCTTTTATTTGGAAGTTAAAAAAAAAAAAAGTACATTTTTAACCTTTGTGAATGACCAAGGTTTCCATATAATAATTTAATATTAAATTCTGTCTAAGTTACAGACTGATTCTGTTGAAAAGATTATTAGTGCAGTAAGAGAGAGAGACTGTTGGGGCAGAGGGAAGGATACTCTGTCTGTCTGTTATCAGCCTGCTAAAGCTTAAACAAAGCAATGAGATTAGAACCAAAACAACCCAGCTGACTTTTCTGAAAACAAATTATAGTGAAGAGACATAAATTGAAACTGCATAAGAGTAAAACCTGCAAGAAAATGGGAAATTTAAATGTGTTTTTTAGATTTAAATCCAAAAGCAAACAGTGACAATGAGCTGGTTCATATTCATGTGTCTAGTGTGAGTGTGTGTGTGTGTGAGGTAGAATGAACGTTATGTTTTGTATGTGTTAGTTTGGGGAAATAATCTGTCCTCAGTTTCTATATGTCATTAAACTCTGTAATGAGTGTTTTATCATTACAGATGGGTTAAGTGAAATGACAAATTTTGACAAGCCGATATTTCGGATTGAATCTTATGAAAAGACGATACAGGACATGGGACGAGCATTAAGTGGACTGGATATCCAGCTCTGTCTGCTAATGATAATTATGACTTTTGTCATGTATGATGTTGATTTTAATTATTCTCTGGATTAGTATTTTTAAGAACATTTATATAAATTGGAATTATGGAATTAAAGATTGCCGTTCATGGGTTAAAAACCCTTGTCTAAATTCAACTGAGGGTCTAAATTTAAACACTGTCTTCTTTGTTTAAACAGAATGATAAACGTAAATGTTATAAGATTTGACGGCAGAGACAAAGTGACACATTGGCTAAGTAGTAAATTATCCAGAGAAACCCCTCAAATTTATGGAAGGCTGGTGGGCAAACAAAGGAGGAGGGAATATAACTGATAAAAGTTTTATTTTTCATCCATTAAATTGATGCATGACATTAGATGCCTAGAGAAATATAATTTATGTAATAGGGGTTAAAGGTGAAAGAAGCTATAAGGCTGTTTGTGCAACCTAGGGATTTGAGAAAAACAATAATTTGGTTTATGCAAAACAATAGAGATAAGTGGGACCGAGACAGTAGCGATAATATATTTTTAGATCTGCAGACTAACAATTTGATGGGATAGAGTGAAAAAAATTATAAGCAGTTGGAATTATTGTGATGAAAAAAAAAAAAAAAAAAAAAGAAAGTTAAACTGTTTCAAAAACAGCTTTAAAGAAATTGATACTGTCTTATAGTACAACATTTGTATAATTTATAAGTGTTATGGAAGAAAATCTGTCCGTTTGTGTTTTTGTTTGACAATTTTGGTGCAGTGGCAAGATTAATGAAATGAAAAATATCCCTGCCAAAGAAGAGGGTTAAGATTTTGGTCATTAAGATTTTGGTCAGCCTATGCAGTCATAATTGACAAGAAACTTGAGTTTAAAACTGACTTTAAAGGAAGTCTTAATTATTATGAAATAATTTTGAATGCTGTACTTTTGACAGTCATTACTGTGAAATGTTGTGAAAATTGAGTTTCAGATTAATAATAATTAGGTATTGAGTATTATTAACAGTGAATGTCATGATAAAGATATCAATCAAGACAAAGAAATTGTTACTCTAACTAAATTTATATGTTTTGATGATTATGTCATTTTGATGAAAAGTTTTTAATGAAATGTTTATTTTATTTTTTTTTATTTTTTTTGTGGGCTATAATGGATCTGTTGTGAAAAGAAATCTTAACAAAAGGATTATTAAGTAAAAGTAACAATTGTATGTTTTATTGGAAAGGATAATTGAAATGGTTATGGTCATGTAAATTTGTTTTCTTTTATTTCTATTAAAGTGTTTAAAAAAGAGATTTAAAAGATGTTCTACAATTAAGGTGGTACATGCTATGTCTATAGACTGTAAACTGAACAATGATTTAAGAAAACTTAAAATACTTGGATTATGATGGGTCTTAGTTATTTATTTATTTATTTTTGTTGTTGTTGTTTATTTTGAATTAGACCAGAATTTTGTTTTTAATCTTAAAAATGATCTATAAGGGTATAGTGAAAGGAGTGGATTTACAATCCATCACCTTGTAATACATAATAAATTGGAAATAATATTTTTTTCTAAAAACCAGTGTATATTTCCTGGTGTTTATGATTACAGGCAATGTCTGTATTTAGTATCTGAGTAGTGACTAAGGGTCTGGCCCATGCCAGGAATGCAGTAACAGTGCTTGCTCATTTAGCCCGGCTTCCAGAGAATAAATATGTATTTGCTTTGTAGTCAAGGAATGATAAACGAAATCACAAAGATTGATGTAAAGATGACTATGTGTAAGGACTGAAGGTCAATAATGCACTATGAGCTCTGTAGAATATTCTGTTCTAGTTAAGCCCTTCGAGGGAAAACCTATTGTCTATTTTATACAATTGTAACATGCCAGGGGAGCATGGGTGAGCAATGTTAAATTTAGAAGCGGCCTAAATTGTTAAGACCAGATGTAATGTTTAAGACTTCACATTGGCCTTTTAAGGGGGGACTGAAGGGGTGGATTCTGGAATCCACTGCCGCTTCAATATATATCTTTTAAGTTATAAATCAACATTTATATTTCTGTTAAATTATTTGAATGACTTCTTCAATGTATGTTAAAGGATCTATTTTCCTCTGTACCTCTCACTGAGAGAAAAGAACTTGTTATCAGTTTTGGTAAAGTTTCCTGCTCAGAGCAGAGCTCAGATCAATTTAAGCCTTGAAGAAGCTGTGAATCATGTGTATCTGTGTATGTGCGCTAAGTGTTTTGTGCAGGTCCCTTTGTACTGGACAACTGGCATTCTGCTTGAGACCAGCAGACGCCACATCATGACCCCAAAAGGACATCCGGTACCTAAATCTAGGGTCCCCTCGTCATCACCGCGACGAAGGGAGATATGCTTCTTACTATCTCTCCACGTGTGGAAAATTTCTAATCTTGTCTATTTTCCTTAGCCAATCAGAATCATCCAACCTGAAGTAATGACGTAGTTAGTTGACTCTGTTAGAGTATAATTGTTGTGGAAATGTGAATGTACGCGGAGCGGCCTACGAATTCCTTGGGAGACTTGAAGCTGGCTTCTGCTGATGAAACTGCAAACTATTCTTCATTAAATTTTTCTTCAATTTATTATTTTTTTAAACTTTGACTCCGGGTCTTTATTCAACATATCTGGTTTCAAGGGTCCTAAACTGTTTATCCCCAACAAAACGAACTCTGGTGCGGTTCGAATGATATATGAACGCAACACGGACCAAAGATATGTAAACGAACCAAAAACAGGAAGACGAGACCCTAAAAAGGACAGATTGCTCACCCATTTCGGTTTTTCTGGTCATAGTCGCAAGTTTGCCCATCACAGGCATCAGATGCGCGTCTCCACGCAGCAGATCATTTGTGCGTGATGGATGGATTCCCGCCGCTGTTTTGACTACTTTACACATTTTATAAGCTCTTCACGAGTTCCCAGCTGGCCAAAATACCATCACGTGCAGGCTACGCACCGCAACGCACACACAACGAGCGCATTTACCTCAGCAAACAGCATTGTTTTGGATGTTCGGTAAGTTCTGTCTCAAAATAGGCAATACGTCATAAAATCCGACCAATCATTTTGTGAATGTATCCCAATTGCCAATCTGAACGCTAATCGGACCAGGACTAAATGTTTTTTTTCTTCTTTGGTCCGGACCAAATGAACCAAACGAACCGAACTACAAGTATGAACGCACCCTTAGTGTTCTGAGGCCTGTTTCAGAAAGGAGGTTAAGTGAGAACTCTGAGTATGTTAACCCTGAAATGAGGGAAACTCTGGGTTTTCTGTTTCAGAATAGAAGGTCTGACAAACCGGAGAAAGCAGGTTAAGTCAAGCCTGTTTCTGAAAGAGAGGTAACTTATGCTCAGATTCAGTTGCCATGGTAACTTACTCTGTGAACCTAACCTGGTCAGGAGCAGGTTTTCTTTAGTCAACCCAGAGTTTCCTCCGGTCTCCTCCCCCTGTTTAAAGTGCTAGTCATGTTTAAATAGTTAACTAATTCATTCACGCTGCAAAAATGCTTTTCGTACTAAGTATTTTTTGTCCTATTTCAAGTACAAATATCTAAATTCTTAAATCAAGATGGATTTTGTATATAAGAAAATTATATAAGATATTTAGTCTTGTGTCCTGGGGGGACCTAAGTAAAATTATCAATATCTGCCAGTGTGGTAATAAAAATAATCTTTATGCAAATGAAAAATGAGATTATTCTGAGTCTATTACTAAGTGCAAATTTACAGTAGCTCCACCCACCAATATCAGAGCAGGTTATAATCCACGTTAATTCTTGTGGCTCCAGTGGTGTAGGCAATAGTGTGTTGGGTGCGGAGAATCAAATTGTGATGCGATGAACAGGGCTCGGATCCGCCTTCTGCCGAGCTTGCTATTCTCCCTTTTCCCATCAAATATCACTTCAGAAAGGCACTGATTTAATAAAAATGAAGAAAATTTTCTAAAAGTGGAAGTAAATTGCCCAACGAGTGTTTAATAATGATAAAATCATTTACACTATTATTGTATCCAGTTAAATTTTTATTTTTAATTCAATAACTTGCCATTCTACCAGTTTTCACCTTTGATATTGTTATAACAGTGATAAGAATTAAACTTGCACTGACTCCGGTATCCGGACATCCTTTTGTCACGTGCTGTTGCCATGGTGAATCGTAATATCGGAGCTCCATTGATGATGGCTTTTCATAGTCGTGGTGCACACACTTAACTCTGAGTCAACCTACTCAGAGTCGATTTAACTAACTCAATTCAGCTGTTCTGAAACAGAAAACTCAGAGTAAGTCAACTAAGATTTAACTCGAGTTGGTTGAACCTCCTCATTGAAACAGGCACCTGGGGTGTATTCCAGAAAGCAGAGTTAACTTACTGTCACATATACCCTGAACTCTCGGTTGATTAACCCAAACTTTCCTTACTCGAGGTATGCTGGTTCCAAAAATTTGTCCGGGAGTAAGTTCAGCCAACCCAGAGTATGTTCCCGGTTAACACAAAAGACATTCTCAACAGAGCGACGAATCGATGATTCACCATGGAAACAGACGCTAAGAAAAAGCGCGCCATTCTACTTCATTCTTCTTCTTTTGTTTAATGGCGATTTACATAACCTACTTGGTGCACATCACCACCTACTGGGTGGTTATGCAATCATTTTTAATCTTAATATTGTTTGTTTGATGCTAATTATTTAATAAGATATCACATATATGATATGCATTTTATTATAGAAATTATAGCATAGAAAATGTCCTGTTCCCTTTCGATACTTCACTCGTACTGCGTATGGGGAAAGGTCTCCCTTTTTCCCCGCTGCTGAAGCCTTTTTCAATAACGCAGTGTAACTGCACCGTCATTGGTTCACTCATAGACAAGTTGTTGAACCAATGGTGGCGCGGCATAGCTAGGATTTCAGTGTTTTCTCCTTCAACGACGACATCTACTTCTCTTCGCTGATCTCCGCCTGAAGCCGAAGAAGCTCGCCGCCTTCTGCTCTCGCCGCCGTCTGAAGAGGCTCCCGCAGCGGACTCGCCTGGACTCGCCGGTGGAAGAAAGCGCCGGCGCCCTCGCGGACTGCAGCTTCTAGCGCCGTCGCCGAGCCGCCGCCTCCCGCTTCCCGCTTCCGGCCGCTTCCTGTGTGTCCCCTGCCGCCATCCGGCGCGCCGCCTGAGAGCTTCATCCGCGGCTTAAACGCCACTCTAAAAGAGCGATTTTCAGCGGTTTTCACCGCTCTAAGAGCTTCCGCGGCCCTCGCCGCTCTAAAAGAGCCACCCAATTGCCGTTTTCACGGCAGCGGCGTCTCACGATGCCCCGCCACTCATGTGGTACTTGCAGGGCCCCCCTGCACGACGACGATGGACACAGCGAGTGTGTCGCTTGCCTGGGCAAGCCCCACGCAGACGGCGCGCTCGCTGGAGACTCATGCCCGCACTGCGAGTGTATGAGTCTCGCTTCCCTGCGCTCGCGGGTCGCCTTCTTCACTGAGGGCGATCTCGCCGCTCACGCCCTCCCGTCTCCTTCCTCCCGCGAGCCGGTGAGGAAAAGACAGCGGGGTAGAGCGACTCAGCGCCAGGAGTTGAGCGAGCTCACGCCGGCCCAGCCCCCGCGTGCCTCGCCCTCTCCTCCCAGGGAACTTTCTCCCGTTCTGTTCTCTCGCCCTGAGCAGCATCCCTCCGCAGAAGCGAGTGACCTCGTCTCATTCAGAGGAACAGACGACGAACAAGACGACTCCATGTCTCTTGCGGCTTCCGAAGCAGAAGGATGGGGTGGCGAGCCGGAAGACCCCGCTCCACCGCCTCCCTTGGAACCCATCGAGCATGGCCAGGGCATGGATGCCGAGCTCTTCCGCATCCTGTCTAGGGCCGTTGAAGAGCTGGACCTCGAGTGGGCCCCTCCAGAGGAGCCGTCTCGCAGCCGCCTGGACGAATGGTTTCTGCCAGGCCGCCGCCAAGCACCTCGCCAGCGTTCAGCGCCCTTCTTTCCTGAGGTCCACGAAGAGCTGACAAAGTCGTGGCGCGCTCCTTACTCTGCCCGCCTCCACACTACGCACCGCTCCGCCCTCACCGCCGTCGACGGCGCCGAGGAGAAGGGATACGAGCGCTTGCCACCCCTAGATGAAGCGGTGGCTGCTCACCTCTGTCCTCCCGCGGCTGTGGGTTGGAAGACGAAGAGGGCCCTTCCTTCCAAGCCCTGTCGGACCACCTCTACTCTGGCTGGACGGGCTTACACCTCGGCGGGCCAAGCTGCCTCTGCGCTCCACACCATGGCCATATTTCAAGTATTCCAGGCCAAACTCCTCCGCTCTCTGGATGAGTCTGGAATCGACGCGCCAGCCTTCAAAGATCTCCGCAGCGCCACGGATCTTGCCCTGCGAGCTACGAAGGCTGCGGCCCAGGCCATCGGTCGTTCCATGGCTAGCCTGGTCGTGTTGGAGCGCCACCTGTGGCTCAACCTAACGGAGATCAAAGACCTAGACAAGACGGCCTTCTTAGACGCCCCGGTCTCACCTTCCGGTCTCTTCGGGCCTGCAGTGGATGGCTTCACTGAGCGCTTTACTGCCGCGCAGAAATCGTCTCAGGCTATGAGGCATTTCTTGCCTAAGCGCTCCAGCTCTGCTTCTGCGTCTAGCCGCCCCAGGACTGCGCCGGCTCAGCAGAACAATCCAGCCCCACCTGCAAAACAGGCAGCGCCGCCCCAGGAGCAACGCCAGCGCTCGCGCCCTGCGAAGCGCCCTCCCTTTCCGAGGCGCCAGGGACCCCGGCCCAGGATTGTGCTGGACCCGGTGCCTCCGAAGTCGTCCTGATTCGTCGGACAGGAAGAGGATGGGGACCACCCCAAAAGCTCCCACGAGTAATTTCCCCTCCGCCTCGTTTATTTCCAGGCGTGGGAAACATACTCCAAGTGACAGCTGGGCCCACACCTGTTGCGCCCACTCCAAACGCCGTTTTCACGGCGAACAAATTTTTACCTCATCACAAAAAGAGCAAATTTCCTCTTCCACCCCTCGTGGTGTACGACCCTCTCAACGGCGGTCTGTCACCCAACATTATTCAACCCCTAGCCACTCGGGCCGAGGCCTGGCAGGCCATCCCCGATGTGTCAGAATGGGTCATGGGGATCGTAAACCAGGGCTATTCGCTCCAGTTTGCACGACGGCCCCCCCGCTTCGCCGGGGTGCTTCAAACGTCGGTCAATCCGGACGACGCTCATGTCCTCCGGGCCGAAGTCATGTCGTTGCTGGAAAAAGGAGCTGTGGAAACGGTTCCTCCGTCAGAGAGCGAGACAGGCTTTTACAGCCGCTACTTTCTGGTCCCCAAAAAGGATGGCGGTCTCAGACCCATCCTAGACCTCAGGCTTTTGAATCACTCCCTCATGAGACGGAAGTTCAAAATGCTGACGCTGAAGCAGATCCTCGCGCACATTTGCCCCGAGGACTGGTTCTGCTCGCTGGACCTGAAGGATGCGTATTTTCACATCCAGATAGCCCCCCGTCACAGACGATTCTTGAGATTCACCAAGTGCATGGACGTGGCGCTTTCCCCTCTGAGACAGATGGGAATCCGGGTTCTGAATTATCTCGACGACTGGCTCATCTTAGCCCGTTCGCAAGTCGAGCTGGAACGCCACAGATCCGTGCTCCTCAGCCATCTACAATGCCTGGGTCTCAGGGTCAACTTAGCCAAGAGCTCGCTATGCCCCACTCAACGAATCTCGTTTCTGGGAGCAGTTTTCGACTCGGTCCGTATGACAGCAGTAGTCTCGCCAGAGCGCGCCCTGGCAATTCAGCAGCTCACGGCATCTGTCACGAACAAAGCCTATCTCCCTCTGAAGTTTTTCCAGAGGCTGCTAGGGCTGATGGCTTCCGCCTCCCCGGTGCTGCAGCTAGGCCTTCTTCGGATGCGGCCTCTTCAGTACTGGTTGAAGTTCCGGGTTCCTCCCAGCGCATGGCGGCACGGCCGCCTATGTCTCAAGGTCAATTGGGCCTGTCTTCTAGCCCTGAAACCTTGGATGGATCCAGTATGGTTCCAGCGCGGAGTCCCTTTACGGGCGGTCTCACGGAGGACGGTGCTCTCAACAGACGCCTCCAACTTGGGCTGGGGCGCTGTGTGCGAGGGCAGACCGGCCTTCGGCTCGTGGAGCCACGAGGAAAGCCATCTACACATCAACTGTCTAGAGATGCTAGCAGTGATGAATGCCCTTCAGTTCTTTCAGGCTTACTTGACGGGACGTCATGTTCTAGTTCGGTCAGACAGTATGATGGTGGTGTCATACCTAAACCACCAAGGCGGTCTTTCGTCCAGCCGCTTATGCGCTCTGGCGAAACGTCTGCTGGAATGGGCTCTTCCGAGGCTTCAGTCGCTCAGAGCGACTCATGTTCCTGGCAGGAACAATCTGGGTGCGGACATGTTGTCACGGAGCAACATCCCCTCCGACGAGTGGATGCTCCACCCCCAAGTGGAGCTCTTCGGGAAGGCAGAGGTAGACCTCTTCGCCTCAGAAGACAACTCTCATTGCCCAACATTTTTCTCGAAGGAAGTAGATGCTCTGGCCCACACATGGCCCAGCACGCTCCTTTATGCTTTCCCTCCGATCGCACTGATCCCCCAGGTCATCAGGCGTATCAGAGAAGACCAGCACAGAGTCCTTCTGGTGGCCCCGCTCTGGAGGAACCAGGTTTGGTCCTCAGAGCTATTCAGGCTCTCTCTGAGAGCCCCGTGGCCGATTCCCCTGAGACGGGACCTCCTCTCTCAGGCAAACAGAACAATCTGGCACCCACAGCCGCAGCTCTGGGCTCTGCACCTCTGGTCCCTCGATGGGAGCCGACTAGCCTCCCCGAGGACGTCCTAAATACCATTTCTCAGGCTAGAGCCCGGTCTACGAGGCGCCTCTACGACCAGAAGTGGTCAGTCTTTGTTGATTGGTGTTCAACACGCAACATAGACCCTGTGGAGAGTGACGTATCTTCCATACTGTCTTTCCTCCAAGAACGCTTGGAAATGGGGCGCTCCCCTTCCACGCTTAAGGTTTACGTAGCAGCCATTGCAGCGTTCCACGCTCCTGTTGCTGGCCAATCGGTGGGACGAAACGGGCTTGTGATCCGTTTTTTGAGAGGTGCTAGGCATTTGAATCCTCCTCGCCCTCTCACTATTCCCTCCTGGGACCTCTCGTTGGTCCTCAGGGCCTTGAAAGGAGCCCCATTTGAACCAATGGGTTCAGCCGACCTCAGGCCCCTAACGCTAAAAACCGCTCTGCTACTAGCACTAGCATCGGTAAAGCGTGTTGGCGATTTGCAGGCCCTCTCCGTGAACCCTGCATGCCTCGAATTCGGGCCTGGTGACTCTAAGGTCGTTCTGAAACCCAGGCATGGCTACGTCCCTAAAGTGCTCTCAACTCCGTTTAGAGCTCAGGTCATCTCGCTCTCTGCTCTTCCTCCCTCGGCGGACGAACCAGAGCTGCAGCTACTCTGCCCAGTCAGGGCATTGAGGACCTACATAGACCGATCACAGTCTTTCAGACAGTCGGATCAGCTTTTTGTTTGTTTTGGCGGCCGCACCAAAGGGTCTCCGGTCTCGAAACAACGCATTTCCCGTTGGATAGTGGATGCTATTAACCTGTGCTACTCCTCACTGGGCACTAATTGCCCCATAGGAGTCAGGGCCCACTCCACTAGAGGAATGGCTTCCTCGTGGGCTTGGTCCAACGGAGTTTCCATCCAAGACATCTGTGAGGTGGCCGGCTGGTCTTCGCCGTCCACCTTTGTCAGGTTCTATCACCTCGTTGTCCCGACCTTACAAGCTTGGGTCCTGTCGGTGTGATTAGCGGCCTTCAACAAAGTCCCGCTTCACGCCACCATAGGAAGTATCTTCCTTCAGTGTAACCATGGGTTCGGTTAGGCTTTGCCTCCGCTTGTCCTTTTGGCCCCCCTCTGGGTTGGCCAAATACAAGCTATATCGTTCCCAGCCGTGGCACGGCGTGGTTGAATTCGTTCCCCATACGCAGTACGAGTGAAGTATCGAAAGGGAACGTACTCGGTTACTAACGTAACCTCGGTTCCCTGAAATACGGAACGAGTACTGCGTCACTTGCCGTGCCACGAGGCTGCGGCTCAGGGTCGTCGCTTCAGTCGATTGACACTGAAATCCTATGGCGAAACGCCTGCTTATATAGCCCTATACCCCGCCCATTTCGGCGGGAATATTCGCGCGCTTTGTCGCCATAGGCCGCGCAGCTATGCCGCGCCGCCATTGGTTCAACAACTTATCTATGAGTGAACCAATGACGGTGCAGTTACACTGCGTTATTGAAAAAGGCTTCAGCAGCGGGGAAAAAGGGAGACCTTTCCCCATACGCAGTACTCGTTCCGTATCTCAGGGAACCGAGGTTACGTTAGTAACCGAGTACGTTATAAAGGATAAAAAGCAGATCCATGTGTTTGATGATATAATATGATATATTATACAATATGATATTGTATATTATAACATTGTGTATATAAATGTAACTATATAACAAATTTAGATACATTAATATAACCATTTTGATAATATAATACGCATCTGAATTCCTCTTAAGCTAACTAACCCTTGAACATAACCTGCTCCGGAGCAGGTTATGTTCAGAGATCAAGTTGCTATGGCTACTTACATACCCTAAAAGTTACCTCCATTTTTGGAACCGAAAGTTGAGGTTATCCACTTACTTACTCTTAAACATACCCAGGTATGTCACATAACCTGCTTTCTGGAATACCCCCCTGGTGTGTCTTTTGTAGTGCTGCTGATGATGACTGTGATGAGTGTCAAGTGGAGCTTGTTAATACTCAGGGGAGGGGGTGCATTGTGATTGGGTAAGTGAAGAGCCTGGCATGTCTGTGACAGATAGTGAATTGGTGGGGTTTTGTTAAATGTGAGCCAAAATCATCACAATTAAAAGAACCAAAGGCTTAAAGTACTTCAGTCTGTGTACATTGAATTTATTTAATACACGAGTTCAACAAATTGACTTGATTACTGAAAGAACTGAACTTTTCAATGACATTCTAATTTATTGAGATGCACCTGTATTGGCAGAGACAAATTTTGGGTTTTGCAATGTTTGCTGCTTTAGTTGTGGTGTTGATTCACATAGTTTCTAGATTATTTTGCAAAGTGATCAGACACATTATAAATAATTGCAAAAAGCTTCATTGGCCAAAAAAGAGAACTTTATCACAAAAAATACAGTTTTTTTGGACAAAAATACATTGGTTTTTGGAGCACAAAATGTCCAGCTAACATGATTTCACTAATCATATCATCAGAACATGGGAAAGTGTGAAAAAGTACTGGTCAAGTGAAGACATTCATTGGATTATAAGAACAGACTGATTGCTATAAAAGGAGGGAAGAAATGCTTCCAATCATTGTGTTTGTGTGTTAGCATTAGTTGCTTCCAAAGAAAAATGTGCAGCCATCATCACTTTGCGTCAAAACGGAATCACATCACCACTACAGAGCTTGCTCAGTATAGGCAGCAGGTGGGTGTGAAAGTGTCCAGGTCTGTTTCTAGCCATTTCGATGCCCTAGACCTAGGTGAAATCTCTATTGGAGGAAAAGGTGAATATGCATTGGCTTGCTTTTCATCCAAGAGAGTTTGCTCTGTCATAATCTGCCCAAAAAACACGAGATGGTCCTCACTGCAGAAAACAAGATCCAGGGGGCGAGGTTGGATCCAGATCCAACTCCTCCCATTTTACATATCAATAAACCTATCTGTCTCCATCCCCAGGGCCCTCATTTATCAATGGTGCGTACGGACAGATTTGTGCGTAGTGAGTGCGTAAGAACAGTTTCACGCAAAGTGTGGGATTCACCAACTTGTACTTAAACGTAGAAATGTGTGTAAATATAAGCACACCTCTGAGCATGCTTACTCAGATAATCTAGTGGTAGAATAGTGACACTACACACAAAAATCATTTTCACAGTAAAATCAGTCACAGTATGCATTAAGCAATCCACATGTCCTGTGTTTCCATTATTTATAAAACACTCAATTTATCAATTGTCTAGTTTTACACACAGTGCGTAATTGGTGTCACTGTAAAACAAAAAACAAACAACAACAACAAAAAAATATGGTTAAGTAAATAATACAGCAAAACAAAACAAAACAAAACAAAACAAATGCAAGTTATTTAGTAGTACTCAATTTAAGCTTGTAGAAATTACAGTGTAAACATCAACATTATAAAATTAAGTTAAACTACTCAAATTTTCTGATACTGGTGTTCCCATCATGCCCTTGAATAATTATTGAGGTCAATTTTTTGCTGTTTTCCAGCTGTTTTTACACTGTTTTATCATTGCTTTTGTGGTTAGGTTTAGTAGCTTAACATTTTGTGACATTTGGAGCTCATTTTCTACTCAAAATGCCACAATCACACTCAAAAATGTTCCATCGAATGTTACCGTCATTGTGAGTTGTGTACCAAGATTTGAGGTCTCTGTGTCCAATGCTGATCTGCTTGGCAAGAGCTCTCTTTGCTATTATTGCGGTGAGGAAAAAACACAATCATGTGACTTTTAAAGGGAAGTTTTGTCACCATATATGGTTCATTGGAGGCATTTCCGAATGCTAATGACCTTGAACGTGAACGCCCGTGGCACTTACGCACATGTGGGATTTATCAACAATGATTGCTTACTCATGTGCGTAAGAACTGCGTGCGCACGTTTGATGCGGATTTTCTTGTACTCAGGCACATTCTAAATTTCATTCGTTGGACAAAATATAGAACCTTTTCTACACACTGTTGATAAATGAGGGCCCAGATCCCTATACCCATCTCCACCCACTGGATTTGGATCCAACTCTTCACACTTTATATATCCCTAAACCTACCCGTCTCCAGCCCCTGGATCTGGATCCTGGATCTTGTGTTCTGCAGTGAGGAGCTACTGAAAAACACTGCAATGAATAATAAAACGTCCTGCAAGAGCAACTTCTCCCAACGAGCCAGGAGAATTTGGTGATGATCTGTCAAGGCAAGAATGGATTTCCATCAATCAGGATTTGGACCAGAATCTCATATCCAGCATGCCAGAAAGAATTTCAGATTTTATGACTGTATGACTCTTTGCATAAAAGTCTTTATAACTTATGAAATGCTTATCACTGTTTTCCAGTTTTCCATAGAAATGTGTGAAAAAAACCCAAACAAAATCTACAAATACTTAAGACCCAAATCCTATTTGTTTTGGATATGGACATTTTATCTTAATTTGTCGATTCATTGTCATTTGTGTCTATAACTCACAGTGTGGTGTGAATCACCATGGTAACTGAACCAAGTTATGTTATGCATTTAAGTCACTGCTGATCGGCAAAAGTTGAATAGGCTTTTAGTAAAAATGACTTTGTGATTCTGGGATGGAGTCCAAAATGGAACTGGAATAAAGAAACAAATCCTTCTAAGGTTTCTCTCTTCACCAACTGAAAGCTATTGTGCTGACCTTCCATTGAATAATGGTATGAGCTACTAAAACAAGCTTGAATTTACAGGAAGACTTTCTCTCTTTGGCTGCTATTCAAGCAGGAGTTAAATGCATTGATGCATATCAAATAAAAGATGACCTAATTGGGTCTTCAGTTTCTGGTACGGTCCATTGTCATGCTGGTTTTATAATAGCTCTAAGCTTGATAGCTTTGGTGTAACTACAATAATTGTTAAATAATTGTTAGAAATGCTAACAATTATACCAGATCAAGTTAGATGTTTACACCCTACAGATGGTTCACACAGACTGAACCTTTTGCATCAGCAGAAGATGTGATGAGACAAGCCCTCAGCTTTTCTGAGGTATGACTGCATTAGCTTCAGTGAATGCTCTTGTGTCATGTTTCTAATGTTACAGACCCTTCTTCCTCTTGCCTCCCCTCAACTGCCTCATAATTATCATCTTACTTACAGTTTTTCCTCCCACACCGAAAACAAATAATTTTTCTTTTTCCTAATTATTATTAGTTTTATATAATGCAGTTTTTCTTTTTTGTTCTTTTTTTTTTAATTTTATGATTTCCCTCCATTGTTGCAAACAAATATACAAGGAGTAGTTCAACCAAAAATGAAAATGTTGACATTATTTACTCATCCTTATGTCATTTTAAACATGTATGACTTTCTTCTGTTGAACACAAAATAAGATATTTTTTGTCTCTACAATGAAAGGCAAAGGGGTCCAATGTTGTTTTGGACCCCATTGACTTTTGCGGTAAAGACTAAATTTAAACATTCTTTAAAATATCTTTTAGCAGAAGAAAGGAAGTCAGGTTTGGAATGATAATGCGGGTGAGGAAGAAGGAAAGGGAGAATTATCCCTTTAATTCCCTTTTGGTTGTTTTGTTAACCTGTTAAAATGAATAATTATATAGTGCTTAACCTGTCCAACACAAATACATTTTACAAGGCATGAAGTTGATAGTCAGCACAGAATGGGACCAAATGATGCAAATCTCATGAATTATTCAAATGGTTTCCTCTACAGTATAGCTGAAACTGCATTTGAATGTCCGGTGCTAATGCATGAGCACACATATTAAACACACATTAATTGTGTACTAGTTGCAGAGGTTAAATTGCATGTAATTTTTTGTGGAAAAAAAAAAAAAAAAAAAAGTAGCATCTCAAGCTCCTGAAATAGGCTACTATATAAAGTGGATTGATCCATGCTGTGGATCACATACACATACACACATCTCTCATCTTCAGTTTCTCATAGAACTGCTGGAACCCAGCCATTCCATTTCTCCAGTAACATCATGATACCCATATCGAATTTGTCCTGCACATCTCAGCTAATGGTATTGACATCAGTGTGAGAAGGAGAATTTGAATGAAGAATAGGCTATGAACAGAAAATGGACCATGAATTAGACTCAACTGACATAAATATCTAACCTCAGTCCGGAGGACTTCGCAAGTAATGCATGCAGAGCAGAATTAGGATAATATCCATTAATTATCAAGATGCAATACACATCATTACATTCATGTTTCCATGAAAAACATAACAATTCTTTGTGGAAAAAGGTTTTTCCGAATATTTAAATATTCTTCACACTAAGAAAAAAAATATTATTTCAAGAACTTTTCACTAAAAGTTTCTTTTTGGGGAAACCAAAATGTTAATTCTATGGAACTGCTGCGCAAACTAAAATTATGAAAAAAATTGACAACAGGCTGTGTTTTCTTGCAGAATGCATGAAATAAATGCAAAAGAAAAAAAAAACTGAATTGCATGTAAAACAATGAAACCCCTCTTACGATCCAGAGAACCCAATGACTTCTGTTTTTATTACTCAAATTTTGCTCATCATCACTATTGCTCCAATTTGATGCATTTCTACTTATATTATGATTTTTACTCTGCTTAATTATTTTTATTTAATATTATTGTTATTATTATGTTTATTATGATGATTAATTATTGTTAATTTAATTTTTAAATGTGTTTTCTACTGTTTACTCATAATTTTATTTATTTGCACTTTATTTGCACTATTACTTGTTTACTCAATTTGCACTATTGTTATTTTACTTTATATTGCTTATTTTGTAAGCATCTGAACTACATACACTTTTTTTATTTACATTTTAAAAGTGCATTTGTTTTTCAACCTGAACTGAAATGTATTTCAATGTATTTTCAACAACGCTTATTTACTCAACAGGTGGGACATTAATGTGTAAAAAAACAAGCACAGGATAGGATTTTGCACGTCTAAACGGCTAAATGATCTGATTGGCTCCGTGTCCAGCTGACGTCACGACTTTCCAATGTAGCGGAAGCTGAAAGTTTTTTTCAGTTGTAAACTGATCTGTGGCGTGAGTGACTGGATATGCGCGAAAGAGAAAATGAGTAGTTGCTATTTCACAACGGGCGTTTGAGGCAGTGAACCAAAGCTGTTTTAGCAGGAACTCGACATATTCAAGGACTCCCCCCCCCACTGTGGTCTTACAATGTGGGAACAGGCGGAATTTGAGAAGCACTGGAGGAATGAGTTTCCCGACGGTGAAGTGCCCGTGATGAATCTCCACTCGGTGGAGGACATAGAGGCAGAGCTGGAGAAATGCAAAGCCAATCTGAAGGTGTTACAGCAGGCTCTGTCGGAAGAGAAGTTCAAGGTGATTTACCTTCAGGCCACCATCGCGCAGAAGAAGAGAAATTATGACATTGAGAAATGCTGGAACAAAGCAGATGGGGACAGAACTTGGGGGTCAGACAGCAGAGGTGAAGAAGAGCCTTTTGCCCGGGGCATACTCTGTGACAACAAGACAGGTAAGCCCATCCCCGTCCCTCCTCGGAAAAAGCCAGATGTTCAGCAAGATCACTCATCTGCTCGTGACATCTCTCTGTGCGTTGACGAGCAACGGAACAGCGAGCAGGACAGTGACCATGAGTTCGAGAACGTGGAACTCAACGAAAACTTCCTCCGAAAAAACATTCTAAACCCAAAGAGTAAGGTCCGGGAGAATTACCGACTGAATCCTCGGTTCCGCATTAGTCGAGAGCTGGACTCAGATGATGGCAGACTGTCTCCTTCGCTCGTGCTCCGCGGCTCTCACGGGTCTGGACGCAGCACACCTGACGGAAACTTGAGCTCCGACCATGATGACGACTCCTCTGCAGGTAGGACAAGTTTAACAACTAAAAACTCCTACCATACCAGTCTCTTATCACCTGCAAAGCTCCAATTAAGGCCCCTTCCGGAGGAATGTGAGCTGCCACAGTTTATCACTTATAACTTATGTCATGCCACAGGCCTGTTTCACACTGGATGCATGGCCGTATCTACCATTGAGGACACCGAGGTCATGTCCTCAATATTTTTTCCCTAAATTTCAAATTAGTCAAAGCTGAAATCCAGCAGTGATGATCAATGCCAAACACAGAACCCGGTCCGTGTCCGAATCCATATGTCGTCTGTATTTTCCATGGGCGTCGGAACCATTGTATGTGGGTGGGACAAGACCCACCCACTTTTTAAGACCAATGATATTGGACCCACTCACTTTTACCGTCTCTAATCCCCCACAGGTGTTGCTACTCCACAAACCACCAACAGAGCATAAAAAATACCGAAAATAAAAATATTTTTTAAAACATCGCCAAGTAAAACGCTGCGTTTATAAAGAAATGTCTCTTTATGACCACAACAAACCGGACAATTTCAGACGCGCATTCCACCGCAAGTCAAACAAGCGCGGAAAATGTAGCTTCATTTGAACAACAGTGAACTGTGGTCAGATGAGATGTTGTCAAGCTATGTCAGTAAAACTCCAATCAGCTGTTAGGCTATTGTGCTGGAAGCGTGAACTCAAGAATTGCTCGCGCAAATGCGCGGCGCGTGCTGCATATTACTGCATTTTAGTTTAACTAAAGCGCTAAAGAAACTACGGGCATGCAACATCATTATTCTGAGGTAAATTAAGTCATGGAATTACCAAACATGCGATTAAGCTGCCTCAAAACTGTGCATGCATGTATGTATTTGTTGACATGGTTTTAAAGCTATTGTTATCCAATTTGTTGGCCTTAAAACGTCTTAAAATGCATATATGTACATCGAGGAAATCAAAATTTTCTCGGGGGAACATGCCCCCGAACCCCCCCCCTAGCAAAACACATTTTGTGACCTCGGTAAATATAAAACCCTGCATACGGCCCTGACTGGATGGTTAAGCAGCACGTATTTTTTCAGAGCCCATGTTAACAGATTAGAGCATTGCGGGTAGCAGGAGCAGAGCAGAATCAGCAGTGTTGGCGAGTGAGGTGTTCTGTTTTTCACAATCACCATATGACATTCAGCGCTGGGGAAAAAAAGAAATAAAATACACGAAAACGCATCATTGCCTGGAGTTTTTGCCAAAAATTTAAAAGGACTGTTTAAATGATTAGAGGTATATCTCAACTTTAAGATTACTTTTATTATGTAAACTATATATTTCATAAATCAAAGCACGTGACAGACAGTGGTCGGATGAGAACACCTGAAAAACATGGCAGAATGAACTATACTCATCTGTATTTGCAGCAGCAAGAAACGCTGTGTGAAAGCACAATGGACGTGTGCTGCTCCCGTTCTGCATACCCACCGCTGCTTCTTCGCTGACTCTGCTCTGCTTGTGCATCCAGTGTGAAACAGGCTGTGGAAGTACATGTTGGGTATGTGTGTCACAGGACGTTACTTGATGAACAATCATTTCCAAATTGAGTTCACGTTACTTGTTCTGCTGTTTAATATTTTGACCATGATGTTGGAGTTTAGGTGGCATGTTTACAATGGCCCCCGAAAATTTTATATCTCTTTCTCTCGACTAGCGCTTGTTTCGTTCACTACTGAGGGAAATGTAAAACCTGGAGTGGAGTAATTACAGTATGGAGTCAAAATAATGCTGCATAGATTTGCAAAATAATTAATTATTGCTAAAGAAAAATAAAGTACTGCAAAAGAAAAATAAAGTACTGTGCAGAAAAAAAAACATAGTTTTGGAAATGAAAACAATCGCAAAAGAAAAATAAAGTTTAAAGAAAAAAAATAAGTTTTGCAAAAAAAAAAATAATTGCAAAAATCAATGACAGATGTAAAAGAAGCTTATGAACTTTGATCCTACTCTATCTCATTTTCATTTCCAATGCTCCTTTTATTCTGCATTTCAGTCAAGTGTGAACTCACAATACCATTTTCCCTTTCATTTTTCTGTTTTATGGTTTCGTTTTGTTAATGTATTTTAAAAGCGTTTGCTTAAGTCAGAGATCATGATAAAGTGGTGTTTATTACTAGCTGTAGTCTACTGCTAACGTTAACTGTTAATTTGGCATGCAAGAACAATACGGGGGTGAAAAAATAAAGACAGGATTTTAGTATTTGGGTGAACTTACAATTTAATTTTTGGGAATAGTAATTTTGATTTGCTTTGTGATTAGAACTGTGGTAGATTGCATTGATCATTTAAAGTAGATATGCGCTGGAATAGCACTCCTCAATGTGAAAGAACAAACATAATTTAAATCACCATATTGTGTTTTTAGTTTTAGTAGTATGATGATTTAAAGTGTTTAAGATGGTTTCTTCTTATAAGTGCATTACTAGAGGTAGACACAGGACATGGTGAGCAGTGGGACAGTGTGCATGTGGCTTGTCTGTGTAGGAGATCCAACGAATACCTGCATTGAAAACGCGGGTGTACCGCATGAGAAAAAATTAAAAGTTTACAGAGTTTCAGTGACAGTACCACAGTAAACCACTATAATGTTGAATATAATGTATAATGGGGTTGCAGTGGGGGAGTATTTGTGGGTGCTGATAATGCCAATTTCTGATTTTACCAGTAAACCGGTGAACTACATATATTTAAAACTACATTTTTTTTTTAATATATGTAGTTCAATGCATATGTGTCTAACAAAATTCTGTATTTTTTTTAAATCATATTTCTGTTCTATTTCTATTTTATTGCCCTGTGCATTGGGGACAAAGACAAGTCCAAGCCTATTAAAGTCCACCCAAATATAATACCAAATGTACAGTTTTAATCAACAGTACTTATCGTATCATATCATGAGTTCAGTGTCTTGTAGGTATTGCACCAAATCGTGATATGAGAGTATTGTTACACCCCTATATTTTTGTCATGTTGTGTTATTATTACACACAACGTTTAGTTTAACCAAGCCCATGTACATTTATAAGGTTCTTTATTCTGCAATGGCACTGACTGTTCAGTAAATCTTTGTTTAGGAGGTGGTGTCTAGTATTTTTTTTTTCCAGTTGTGCCAATACAAAATGTTCTTTGATTCCTGTAATTTTTATATTAACCAGGTAGTGCACAGTGGGTGTATACAAATACCATTGTATAGATCGACTATTGATCCTATGAAAATCAAAACTTTAGCTACTTATATTAAGTGAGGTAAATTTAAACTGCTGTCTCTATGTGACGCTTTGAAACAGTTTATTATTAGCCTCATTGTCGGAGTTGGTTAAGTGTTTCTTTCTGACCTAATTATCAGTCAATTTTATAAAGCCTTGAAGGCTTTAAAAAGGCTCTGTGTAGTTTGCTTTGAATGAGATCAGATTCATTCTGTGAAGTTCTTTTATGTCTCAAGTATGCACTAGTTTTTTTGTGTAATGACTCAGTTATAAAGTAGCCAAGAATCTTACAACACAGTCTGGTTATTGACATAAGTTCAATCCACTTGGTCTAAAATTTCTTTGTACTGCTGTCTGGACAGGATGCAGCTGGATCAAAAAAGAAAATTACCAAAAAAATTGTGGTTAGGATTTGCATACCACCACCACCTTGACACAGTCTGATAGATTTCCTGTAATGTTTCACTTTCGAGGTCTAACTAACTCTTCACATGAAGACCGCTGCCTCCCTCACAAGTTTGTTTAATAAGCAGGGCTGCACATAAGTGGTACGCAGGTAAAAATAAACAATGCGCACCAGAAAACATGGAGGGAAGCGCGAGTACCAACATTTTTGAGGACCGGTTCACAGGGACACGTTTACTTACTGGAGTAGGATTTTTCTCCATCTCTGGTAAGATAGCAATCATGATGATAAGTGTGTTCTTTAATTATTAGGTGTTCAACGGATAGCAGTTAATCCGTGATCTATATGGATAAGGTCCAACGGTTCAGCACGCATGCGATTTGTGGATTAACTGCTAAATTTAACCATCATAGAGTGAAAGTTTATCATTTGGATGTGTTTTGTCTCGCCAATTAACACATTCAAATGATTTTAAAAGCATAAGTAGAGGCAACAATCGGGACTCGCGAACTGTTATCTGTGCGCACAGCCTCACACCCCGAAACGCGCGCACAGAGAGAGAGAGAGAGAGAGAGAGAGAGAGAGAGTCAGTCAGACAGTGCTTGAACACTGAATTAATTCCTCTTTCATGTTTACTTGCGCTTGAACGGACACATACACACACAATTATGTCAAAATACATGTCATTCTCTCAGTTATGTCATAAGTGAGCAGTTGAGAAAGAAACCAGATGTGTCAGTTATTCGGTCTGTGCTTTTCTTCTTAAAGCGTCAGCAGCCTAATATTCTTGCTGTTGTCTGTGTCATTACTGTTAGTAAAATAAAATAGAAAAAACATCATCATCTACTATGTTCGAGAGAAAAGAAGATAGTGAGGAGAGCAGTCAGGAGGAAAGTGATAAGGACAGCTTTTAGGATAAGTTTGTCATGTAAGTTTGTTAAATAAATAAAATAAAAATAAATAAAGTGTGAGTACCAAGCAACATCTCTGGGTGCTCCCTTGAGAACCAGGCCAAAAAAGTTATGTGCACCCCTGCTAATAAGATATTATATCATGAAGCTCAGCACATTGCTCTTTTGATGTACATTTGCATCGGCTCATTATGGCATGGTTGCAATACATATGGCTTGAGTTTCATTCCCAATTTGAGGTCCTTTCCCGTTCGTGTTCCCTACTGTCGTGCTGTGGGGACAGTTGTGGCCTAATGGTTAGAGAGTCGGACTTGTAACCCGAAGGTTCCGGGTTTGAGTCTCCATACCAGCTGAGTGTAGGTGGAGGAGTGAACAGCGCTCTCTGCTACTCTCAATACCTACAACTGAGGTTCCCTTGAGCAAGGCACCTAACCCCCAATCACTCCCTTAGCGCTGCAGTGAAAATGGCTGCCCACTGCTCGCATTGCTTGCACTGTTTACGGTGTATGTGTATGCGTTCAATACTCACTGCTGTGTGTACATTTGGATGGGTGAAATGCAGAGCACAAATTCTGAGTATAGGACACCATACAGGACTCCAGATTAACTTTTATTTTTTATTAGGAGCATTGTAGCCCCTTACTGAATTTTAGGAGCACAAGCAGAAAATTTAGGGGCATACCTTAAATCAACCTTCAGGTTATTCACTATTTAACCTATTTTGACTGTATTATTGAGAAATGCCTTGGTAATAGACTTAAATCCCTGAGGTCTGAAAATGCGCGGTGCGTTTTTTTCACATTGCAGCAAAACAGACTTAAAATACTCCGTCATTTCTTGTCATAGAGACATTTACATTTACATTTAGTCATTTAGCAGACGCTTTTATCCAAAGCGACTTACAAATGAGAGTAGTAGAATCAATTAAATCAACATGAGAACAACAGTATGTAAGTGCTGAGTGAAGTCACAGTTATGTCAGTAAAGTGCTCATAGCGATTTTTTTTTTTTTTTTTTTTTTTAATAAATAAATACACAGATAGGAGAAGAATATTAGTCAAGGTAAGTGCTACTACTACTGGGTCAAGTGCTGACGAAAAAGATACGTCTTTAGCATTTTTTTGAAAATGGCTAGAGACTCAGCAGCTCGGATAGAGCGCGGCAGGTCATTCCACCAGCCAGGAACAGTCCCGGAGAAGGTCCGTGAGAGTGATTTTGTGCCCCTATGTGATGGCACCACAAGGCGCCGTTCACTTGCAGAACGCAGGTTTCTGGAGGGTGCGTAAGTCTGAAGTAGTGAGTTAAGGTATAGCGGTGCAGAGCCAGCTGTCGTTCTGTAAGCAAACATCAGAGCCTTGAATTGGATGCGAGCAGCTACTGGCAGCCAGTGCAGACTGATGAAGAGAAGAGTGACGTGCGCTCTCTTCGGTTCGTTGAAGACCAGTCTTACTGCAGCATTCTGGATCAGTTGCAGAGGCTTGATAGTGCATGCTGGAAGGCCAGCCAAGAGAGCATTACAGTAGTCCAGTCTGGATAGAACAAGAGCTTGGACAAGAATTTGTGTGGAATGTTCAGATAGGAAGGGTCTAATCTTCCTGATGTTGTACAAGGCAAATCTGCAGGACCGGGTCGTTGCTGCAACATGATCTGTGAAGGTTAGACCATCATCCATCACCACTCCAAGGTTTCTGGCTGTCCTGGAAGGAGTGATGGTTGAAGACCCAAGTTGAACTGAAAGGTTGTGATGAAGTGTTGGGTTTGCACTGATGACAAGCAGTTCCGTTTTTGCAAGGTTGAGTTGGAGGTGGTGGTCCTTCATCCAGGCAGAAATGGCTGTCAGGCAGGCTGTGATGCGACCAGCAACCGTCGGATCATCTGGTTGGAATGAGAGGTAGAGTTGTGTGTCATCAGCATAACAGTGATGGGAGAAACCATGATCCTGAATGACCGATCCTAGTGATGACGTGTAGATGGAGAAGAGAAGTGGACCAAGCACAGAGCCCTGAGGTACCCCAGTAGCAAGATGATGTGACTTGGACACCTCACCTCTCCAAGATACCCTGAAGGACCTACCTGAGAGGTAAGACTCGAACCACTGGAGCGCGGTTCCCGTGATGCCCTTCGACATGAGTGTAGACAGGAGGATCTGGTGGTTCACTGTGTCAAAGGCAGCAGACAGGTCCAGCAAGATGAGTACTGATGATTTTGAAGATGCTCGTGCCAGTCTCAGGGCTTCAGTGACTGAGAGCAGGGCAGTCTCAGTAGAGTGGCCACTCTTGAAACCAGACTGGTGGTTGTCAAGGAGGTTGTTCTGTGTGAGATAAGTAGACAGTTGGTTGAATACAACTCTCTCAAGTGTCTTAGCAATGAAAGGAAGAAGGGATACTGGTCTGTAGTTTTCTAAAAGTGCTGGATTCAGAGTGGGTTTCTTAAGCAGTGGGGTAATCCTAGCCTGCTTAAAAGCTGTGGGAAATGTTCCAGTGTGAAGGGAGGAATTGATAATGTGAGTGAGTGCAGGTAGAATTGAGGAGGAGATGGCCTGAAGAAGAGGAGTGGGGATAGGGTCTAGCGGACAGGTAGTAGGGTGATTGGAAAGAATGAGTTTGGAAACATCTGCCTCAGAAAGCATGGAGAAGGAGGGGAGAATTTGTGTGTTTTCAATTAAGATGTTCTTGTCAGTGTGTGGTGTGGAGAATTGGCCGCTGATGGTTGTTATTTTATGTGTGAAGAAAGTGGCAAAGTCATCAGCTGTAAGAACTGATGTGGGAGGGAGGGGAGGAGGGCAAAGAAGAGAAGAGAAGGTTTTGAAAAGTGTTCGGGAATCATTTGAGTTGTTAATTTTAGTGTGATAGTAGGAGGTTTTAGCATTGGAGACATTAGTAGAGAAAGAAGAAAGGAGTGACTGATATAAGCTAAGGTCAGTAGGATTTTTAGATTTGCGCCACTTCCTCTCTGCAGCCCTGAGTCTAGACCGATGCTCACGGAGAACATCAGAGAGCCAGGGGGCAGAGGGGGTGGCGCGGGCTGGTCTGGTTAAAAGGGGGCAGAAATCATCTAAGCAAGATGATAGAGTGGTGCAGAGAGTGTCAGTAGCAGTGTTAGTGTCCATTGATGAGAATTGGTTAGCGGGAGGAAGTGTGGATGAGACCGAAGAGGATATGGTGAGAGGGTGAGATGGTGAGAGGGAGCGTAGGTTTCACCGAAAAGTGACGTGTGGTGGGGTGTGTGATGAGTTGGGGGTCAGGTTGAGTGTGAAAGTAATGAGAAAGTGGTCTGAGGTGTGTAGTGGAGTAACCAGTGTATTGTCGGTGGAGCCACGGCGTGTGTAGATGAGGTCCAATTGGTTACCTGATTTGTGGGTAGCTGAGGTAGCCACTCGCTTGAGATCAAATGAGGCAAGCAGCGTGTGGAAGTCAGCAGCCTGAGGTTTGTCTAGATGGATGTTGAAATCACAGAAATACATTATATTTTAAAGAATATTATAGAATACCAATATTTTAAATTGTAATAATATTTCACAGTATTGCTGTTTATGATGAGCTGAGACATTATTACAGAGGGTTTTTTTCACAGCCTACCTGACTGAAAGGCCTCATTAATATGCAAGTAATTTCAGGTCATTATTATGTGATTCTTTTGTCTTCTCATTATTCATGATCATTCACGCCTCCATGCATACTGTTTCTTGACAAAAAGTGTCTTCAATATATAATATATATTTTTATATGTATAATATATAAAACTAAATCAATATATTGTTTTATATGAAGGAGTAGGCAGCATAATTTTTTACATAATTCTGAAGCAAAAACTCTAGTCTACAACCTCCAATACCCAAAAGTCAAAAATGTACTTTTTTGGCCTTATTTCAGTGACTTAAGTTTTTTGTTTTTTCAATAACCACGCATAAACATTATTCCTTCAAAAACACAAACATGTACATACACGTTCCTCACATATTATTGTAGCCTAGTTTGTGCTGAATACAGTGTAATGACACTTTTGTCATTTATATGTTTATGAACAACTGAAAAAAGCACAAATGTCAGGGCATGCCAAAACTTCCCCAAGCCCCAAATCAGCCTCAGACTCCAGAGGGTTAACTTACAGAAATTACAAAGTGCAGTTTTGTTTTACAAACAATGCTTCTCACTAGATCTCACAGCGATGTTATTAATTATCAGCGCTGCATAGTAATGGTGTCACGTGAGCGAGATTGGCTTGTGAGTAGCTCGTGCTGCGCTGTCTATTATTGATCTGAACTGATAAATGGTCAGCGAAGCACAAATGAGAAGCTCCATTTTGTTCCGCTTTAATTTCTTTTGCCATTTGATGTTGGGCAATGTGGTGGTGGTAGCGCCAGAGAAACCGCTAACAAAATTTTGGTCACAACGACAAGATAAATGGTTGCAGTCTGGATCCCTGCTATACTTGGCTACACATCACATCACTTTCACTTACTCTGTATATACCTAATTATCATCTTCCAATAAAGTAAATAAAGTATAAATGCCCCTAAAATTATTAAAGAGGATCTATTATGTTTTTTTACATTTTCAACTTTTTTTAGTATAATGTTGCAATTTGAGCATGAAAAAGGTCTGTTACAAAGTTACAAAGCACAAAGTCCACTCCAAAGGGAGTTATTCTCCATAATCAGTAAGCACTGTTTCTGAACTCCCTGAAACGCTTTGATTGTAGTCTTTAGCTTTTGTACACATCACCATTATGGCTGCAACAATGATCAATAAAATCAATTATAATCAATAATGAAAATAAACAACAACAATTAGTCGTGTCTGTGTGCTGTGCACAGAAACCACTCGGCAGTCACGCTGCTTTACAGTAATGAATAATGAATTTTTAGGGACAAAACTAGGGGCGTAATGATACACAAAACTGACTGTTTGGTTCGTACCTCGGATTTGAAATCACGGTTTGGTTCGGTACAGTGAGGAGAAAACTAAACAAAATGGCTTTTTTTTTTTTTTGTAAAAATTGTGTCTCTGTGTAAACTGTCTAAATTGGCGGTTCAGTTTGTACCTCGTTTTTTTCCAAGTCACGATTTGGTTCGGTACAGCAGGTAGAGAAAACTACCTTTTTTTTTTTTTTTTTTTTTTTTTTAGTAAACATTGCAGTAGTTTACTGAACAAATTGTGTCTATCTTTAAATGAATTCAGTTATAAAAAGTTTCTTAAGAATAAATATCTCTGCTAATGCTGTAAACTATATAGGGAGGTCTTACTTGCACATTACTATAATAATAAAGGTTCAGAGCCTAAACTATTAGCCTAAATTCAGTTGCTATATATTTTTAAATATAATAATCAACACTCAAATAACAAATGTATGCAATCTTTAATAACTATAATAATAAAGGTTCAGAGCCCAAACTATTAGCCTAAATTCAGTTGCTATTTATTTTTAAATATAATAATCAACACTCAAACAACAAATTGTATGCAATCTATTATAAACTTCACGTAAGGCACCATATTTACAGAGTACGCGCGAAAGTGAAAGTAAATGCGAGTGTGCATTCAAACGCGATTTCAATACCCTGGATTTTGAAAGCGGCTCCCTGATGAATGCAAATATCTCCCAATATGAAAGCCATTTTAGGCTGGGCAGTGTAGTTGTAACCATCTCTTAGCTCTGTATCAAAGGAAAATTTGGTCTTATTTGCACTTTGAATATTGAGAGTGCAATTATGGTTGCACTTAATGTAAAGTGTTACCATAAAAATGGATAACTGTTTTCTCTTAATCTTATTAAGCACAAACAATAAGGTTTCATTTGTTAACATTAGTTAATGAACTATCATGAACTAACAATGAATGACTATTTTTATCAATTAACATTAAACAAAAATTCATAAATACTGTAGCAAATATATTGCTCATTGTTAGTTGATGTTGGTTCATACATTAATGTTAATAAATGAGACCTTATTGTAAAGTGTTACCATTTTTATTTATGCTGTTTTTATGTATATGATCAGTTTGTGGAAAGGAGTTCAGTTAGGAGGTCAAAAGTTATAGAAGCTCATAAATCATCTACAGTAAGATCTGAAGAGACTGAAATTATACAGAAGAGAAGTCAGTCAGTTGAGTTAGTGGCAAAACCTTTTACTGTGCTTTAGTATTGTTATATTTTACTGCATATGATAATTCACACTCAGAAAGTAGAACTGAAATGACATTCATTACAAGATTAGTTCAAACCATTTTAAATGCACCTGCACATAATTTTTTCTAGTCGTGTATTTTGCCATTGAGGATTTCTTAAAAATAGTGTGTAAAAATTTTGTCTCGTCTCGTGAACTCAATCTCAAGTCTCGTCTCATCTCGTGAGATACCTGTCTTGTCACACCCCTAGTAACTAGTATTAAAGATGAAGAGATGATCGCGCTCCATGCTGAGGCTTGAAATGAACCTGTACTGTGATCTGTCACACCACATGAATGAGCATCAAAATGGCGTTTTGTTTGAATTTCGTGATAAAACGGACAAAATTTAAAAGATGACCCTTTATTTCTTAGTTTCTCTAGTTAAAGGTGCATAGCATGACCCAAGTTGTCCGAAACATGAGAATACTTTATATCAGGGGTGATTCTAGGATTTTGATTTTAGGGGGGCTCAGCCCCCAATAAGGGTATGATTAAAAAAAATATTATTTGACTATTAGGGGGTGGTATGCTTCTAACCTTACTGCAATCCACTAGGGCTGCAACGATTAATCGCGATTAATCGTTTGCAAAATAAAAGTCTGTGTTTACGTAATATATATGTGTGTGTTCTGTGTATAATAATTATTTATATATAAATACACACATATTCATGTATATATTTAAGAAAAATGTTATATTTATATATAAAATATTTATGTTTATATGTAATATAAAATATATATAAATATATATATTTATAATACATGCATATATTTCTAAACTTTATACCTGTATGTGTGTGTATTTATATATACATAATTATTATACACAGAACACATACATATATATTACGTAAACACAGACTTTTATTTTGCAAACGATTAATCGCGATTAATCGTTGCAGCCCTACAATCCACTATTCCATTGTATTCCCTGTATTTCATATATGGGAGTAGGAGTACTGACTGAGCCATATACAACACTGTAATAAAAAAATAATTATTGGATGTGACCACTAGAAAATAGGGAATGTTGATTTTTTTTTTTTTCCTTTGTATTAAATGTAATTGTCTATTGGCAATATGATTAATCTTTTCTATATTTATTTCTATTTATTAAAAATAACAACATGAATTATCAATTTGCCACTTCTATAAATCAAGTACAAATCTAGTATAAATAGTATAAATCAAGAAAATCAAAAATCCCTTTACTCTACGCTTACTCTAATTTATGTATCATGACACTCCTCCTGATTCATTATTACTTAATACAAAACTATATTTAATAATACAAAACAAAATAACTCCACATTCTCTCTCTGGGCCATCTAGTGCTTTCAGACAATGATGTGTGTCATTTCTGTGCATGGCTGCATAATGTAATGTCAAAATACATTATAATATTTCTGTAATTGTAAAAAGTAAATTAAAATAATTCATGATCGTTTTCTGAATCTAAAGTAGGTTTTCATGGGTGTTAATCACTTCATTTTTGTAGGAATAAAAAACAACTATCACATAAGGGCTGAAGGTGAACGCAGCGAAACGTATTGGTATTGGATGAGAAACCGAGCCGTCCCGTGTGCTCCCAAATGCTCCAGTAACATTACATTATGTAAACTGCAATGCATTTATGACAAAGAACTATGGAGTCAAATTAATGCCTTAAAGTTTTGCACAAAAATAAAGTTTTGTAAAAAACAAAAAAGAATTGAGCTATAAAAAAATGTTTTGCAAACAAAAATAAAGAATTGCAAAGGAAAATAAAATATTGAGTGGAAAAAAAAGTTTTGCAAACAAAAATAATAAATTGCAAAATAAAATAAAGTAGTGCAAAAATAAAAATATAATCAATTACAAAAATCAATGACAGCTGTAATCCTATTTTATCTTTGCCACATATTTTTCATGCTCAAACCTACTAAATCATTTGCAACGCTCATTTTATTCTGCGTTTCAGTCAAGCGTGCGCTTACGATACCGGTTTTCTTTTGCGCTGCACTGTTCTGTGCGGTTCTCTTTATGGCACTGGTTTGACGTGGGGGTGGAGTCAAGAAACGGGGGCACGCCCCCGCGAAACACGTCATCGGCAGGAGACGCAGATCGCAACAGAACAGGGCAGTGTTTCCCAAAAGCATCATAAGCTTTTGGAAACCAATGGAGCTACGATCAACTTAGGCTTACGATACTTTTTGGAAACGCTGCCCAGATCAGATCAAGCATAGAGACAGAGCGCATTTATTATAATCTGAAAACCACGCCCACCGGGGGACAAACAATCCAACCGTCTCCATTGACTTTGTATTGCGTGAGGCTGCCTTCTTGTCTTTTCTGACTCATTACAATAAACAGAACAATGCCTAAAAGCTGCTGTGACAAGGTGTACAGCTAACAAGCTAAAAAAAACAGAAATACGTTTTTATAAGCAGTCGACCCCAAAAAACGAATGTTTAAGGACACAAAAGTGGATACAGGCAGTGAGACAGAGCGCAACGGGTCATATTACTATAAGAAATGCATTGGAGGGGGTCGTAATCGGTGACAACATATGCTAAACAAACCAACAAAAACAAACCATGCATTATTTTTCACCATGTCAAAGAATTATTTCACCTGTCGCCGATTACGTTCCCTTCCAATGTATTTCGCAGGGGCGTGCCCCCGTTTCTTGACTCCACCCACACGTCAAACCAGTGCCATAAAGAGAACCGCACAGAACAGTGCAGCGCAAAAGAAAACCGGTATCGTAAGCGCACACTTGACTGAAACGCAGAATAAAATGAGCGTTACAAATGATTTTGTAGGTTTGAGCATGAAAAATATGTGGCAAAGATAAAATAGGATTACAGCTGTCATTGATTTTTGTAATTGATTATATTTTTATTTTTGCACTACTTTATTTTATTTTGCAACTTATTATTTTTGTTTGCAAAACTTATTTTTTTCCCGCTCAATATTTTATTTTCCTTTGCAATTCTTTATTTTTGTTTGCAAAACATTTTTTATAGCTCAATTCTTTTTTGTGTTTTGCAAAACTTTATTTTTGTGCAAAACTTTAAGGCATTAATTTGACTCCATACAGAACTGCACCGATGCAGATGTAATATCATAGCATTAGCAATCTATCAATAAATGCACGCACACACCTCTCTCTGATGTTCGCTCTGCTCGGCGCCCTTGCAGATTGAAAAATGCGCTAAATCCAAGCAGACTCAGATAAGGGGAGGAGCCGAAACTTTACGCAGCTTGCCGCCGTTTCAAATGAGTTTTTTTAAAGGGGACTGAAGCGATCAAAAATGTATTAATCAAATATTTTTTAGGGGGGCTGGGCAGAAGTTTAGGGGGGCTGAAGCTAGAGGTCTTCACGGGTCCAAAAGTTCATACCCGAACCCGAAGAGACCCGTGAATGTGCTACACGGAACCGACCCGGCCCGACTATTATTCTGAAAGTTGGACCCGAACCCGTGCAGAACCGAGAAATGCCATAAATGTACTACCCGGACCCGTCTAAGCTGGACCCGAACCCGACCGGACCCGTCTGGACTCAATCGGCACATAGGTCTATTCCTCAGCAAATTGCTATTAATAAGTCAATAAACAAGTTGCGAAAATAAAACGTGTTGTCTTACCTAATAGGCTATAGCTTTCTCTCTTGTACCTGACTGTGATGCACTTGCCAAGAAAGTTCATCCGTTATTCCTCTCTTGCCGATTGAAATGCTTAATCCACTCATTATTCCAGCTTTAAAAGTGACCAATGCGACTTTGCAGTTTTGCATTATTTCGTTGTATCTCGAGACTCGATTCAACTCACATAATAAAATAACTTTGACTGTTTGCCCCTTTGAACTATAATAACGATTGCTTGTTCAGTGACATGGCCGCTGACGTTAGCATACTTATTTGCGGTCATTTCTGTGCTTTCTGAGCCGAGTCTGACCAAAACTTTAGATATAACAAGACGGCATAATGTTATTATAAAAATAGGAGAAAGAAAGTGTGCTCGCATGAGACATGCGCGTTAGCTGGAGCAACCTGAAACATAAGCTTTAAGCGTCACAGATTCGACATTCGTGTGATAGTTCATATTTTGTTAATGATTTGAAATAGGCTATGTTATTTAAATGTTATTTTTTTGCGAATGTGCAAGGCTACAAGCAGTTCTTGAGATTTGAAGTTTGTTTGCATTACTGTTGCACACAATAGGAATAGGAAAACTCGATGATCACCGTTCGCTTGCATTAACTCCGCCCGCTCTGCTTCTGATGGCTGGGGTCACTCGTGTTTTTTCACCTTATTTCCCGGCTCATACTTTGCAAGTTACAAAACACGCACAGCGCTGACTGACTCCCAATATGGCCGGGTGATCTCTGAATCAAATCGGCTCGGGTATACACACAATGTTAATCAGACCCGGGAACCGAAGTAATAGATTAGGACCCGACCCGGACCCGGCTGACCATTTAAAATATAGTCCCGAACCCGTACGGGTCCCGGGTCCTCGGGTCTTTGCTTTATATTAAGTGCTTCTAACAGCAAGTGCTTTAAGCAAGTGTTTACTGTGGCTTGATCTGTTGTGCTTTGACTGATTGCATGTGCTGTTTAATGCTTCTGAGATGTGTTTTGTTCAGCGCATGATATTTTAAGGTTATATCCTTATCTATAAATTTTAGAAAATCTTTTGAATACTTCCATTTTGCATAGCCTGACAACAGACTTCAATGAATGAGCGCTGCATGCGCATCAAGCAGATGGCGCACAGTAAATATACATTTTGCTAAAATAATTCTTGTTTACAAATGTAGGTTTAAAATTCTACATCTAACACAAGTAATCATAGTTTTATGCAGCCATGGCTTGTAAGGCCTTGTAAGTATTCATCTGAAACATAGACCTCTATATAAATCAACGCTGTCCTCAGTGAGTCCAGTAACCTGGTGGTGGCACATGAGGGACACTCTGCCAATGCTTTCTGATTTGGCAACAAGGTATCTCTGTGTGCAAGCAACATCCACACCATCAGAGCGTACATTTTCTACTGCTGGGTACATTATAAGTCAGGAGCGGGCTTGTTTGTCTCCTGAAAAAGCAGACATTCAAATGTTTTTGAAGAAGAGCTGCGAAGAGTGATTTAAAGATCTTAAGTATTTGCGAAGTTCAACAGCCAATCAGATTTCTCTCTCACCGACAACCCGATGCCGATTAAAAACCCAGACGGTGTCCGACTAGAGCCAACGGTGCGGAACACACCTAAAAAAACTAAGCCGACCGACGCTCAAAAGCGGCCAGACATTGCCTGGCGGCCGACCGTCGGCTTGGTGTGTCCTGGCCTTAACAATAAGGCCTGTTTCACACTGCAAGTGTAAACGGCGCGTGAGCAGCGCATATTTTTTTTCGCCGTGCATGTTAACCAACAGATGCATTCACACAGGCAGCAGGAGCAGCGGGTAAGCGTCAAGCAGGAGCAGCGGGTAAGCGTCAAGCAGGAGCATCGCGTAAGCAGCAGTGAAGCGGGGGTTTCTGCGCCAAGTCTATTTTTTTGCTGCGCTGCTGACGCTCAATTAAAGTGAAAGCACACTTTTGATGGACAAAATAAATATAATTTCACACAAAGTGTTCAAAATGTACAGAATAGTCTAATGTGTTTTAAGAATTTGAGTGTGACAGAAAAGAAAATTAAGAATCTATAATAATTATAGAAGATTTACCCATTTAAACTCGTTTTTACTTATTCAGTTTGGGTTAAAGTATGGTGTATTATAAAAAACTAAAGTAAACTACCCAGAAAATATGATATATAAATATTATTTTAGTTACTACACAGAGATGTATATGCTGCAGCATACCCAAATCAAACCCGAGTTTGCTGGCTTTTAAACATGTGCACACGCCAGATGATGTCAAACACAATGCTTACCTCATTTGTGTGCAGCAATGGATGACACAAGGCTTTTATTTATTTATTTTTATTTATTTATTTATGTATTTACATTTATATGAGAATGTTGTACACCTCCCCTTGTTAAAGGATTAGTCCACTTTTAAATAAACTTTTCCTGATAATTTACTCACCCCCATGTCATCCAAGATGTCCATGTCTTTCTTTCTTTAGTCAAAAAGAAATTAAAGTTTTTGATGAAAACATTCCAGGATTATTCTCCTTATAGTAGACTTCGATGGGCACCAAACAGTTGAAGGTCAAAATTAGTTTCACTGCAGCTTCAAATTGTTCTACATGATCCCAAATGAGAAATAAGGGTCTTATCTAGTGAAACCATCACTCATTTTCTGAAAAAATTGAAAATTATATAAGTTTTAATCATAAATGCTTATCTTGAACTAGCTCTCATCTTCTTCTCTATTTGAATTCCAGCATTGTAGACGCTGCTAAGTGTATTACTGCCCTCCACAGGTCAAAGTTTGAGCTAATTGTTATATACTATTGAACTAGCATATTGCATATAAAAATTAGTTCAAAACTTTGACCTGTGGAGGGCAGTAATATACTTAGCAGTGTCTACACTGCTGGAATTCTAATAGAGAAGAAGAGAGCTAGTTCAAGATGAGCATTTATGGCTAAAACTTTTTTTTTTTTTTTTTTCTTTTTTTTAGAAAATTTGGCGATGGTTTCACTAGATAAGACCCTTATTTCTCATCTGGGATCGTGTTCAACAATTTGAAACTGCAGCGAAACAAATTTTGACCTTTAACTGTTTGGTGCCCATTGTAGTCCACTATAAGAAGAAAAATCCTGGAATGTTTTCATCAAAAACCTTAATTTCTTTTCAACTGAAGAAAGAAAGACATGGACATCTTGGATGACATGGGAGTGAGTAAATTATTAGAAAAAGTTTATTTAAAAGTGGACTAATCCTTTAACAAACTTTCAAGACTATCACGTTTATAAATGACTAACTTATAAAAACAAATTTATAGCTGTCTTTGTAAAGAAATGCTCACTTTATATGCAGCTTGGAGCCGCTGCTGTGATGCTGTACAAACGCTTCCAGTGTGAATACTTGCGCGTATCTGCAGCTGCAGTGACGGTGTAGTTACGCTCACATGCTGCTCACGCAACGCTAACGCTTGCAGTGTGAAACAAGCGTAAAACCTGTTTACTCATACTCGCCGATTTGAACGTTGCCTGAGCATGATTGACCCCCAAAGTCTGGTTTGCTTGACTCGCTGAACCCTTCCCTAGCCCACTTGAAGTGTTGGGCTCAGTTGCGGTACACGTAGTGTGATCGCTAACTGCGCCAGAGCATGGAACAGCTACCTATCTTGTGTGCGCTACTGTCATCTTTATGACAGTAAACATCTTCTATTGCTACTTGGATAGTACACTTTTCAATTAATTGAATAGTATATTTAGGTTTATAATGGGTCTGGTTCTCACCTTATTGTTGAACAGGAATTGTAGTTTGCGAGTAAAGCTGCAAATTCCTCCAGCTGCCTTAGCTGCCTCCATAATAATTTTCTGATACATGCAGCACAATCAGGTAAAAATCACTGCGTGGCATAAATGATAAATCTATTAGGTAGTCTTTTAGGGAAAGCTCTTTTCTTCCTGTTTTCTTCAAAACAAAAAGTTGCATTGTAAATAACGTAAGAATACTCCGGCCCAGAACGTTAATTGCAATGTGAGTGCAGGTCAGTGGGGGAGTGGGTAGGGGGGACAATCGTGCCGGGGCACAGTACAAGGCAACCGTGCTTTGTGTGAGTATGTGTACGCCTTTAGTCTTTGTAAAAATATGCCTCAGTGAAATACATTAATTTCCCTTCATTTTCTATGTCATCTTTTCCTTATGTTAAATGCTTTGCTTGTTGAGGCATGTTACAGAGCTGGTTGAGGAAGAGAATACTCTACACTGCCTGCCAAGCCTGAGCATAAACTTGTGTGTTTTTGTGTGTGAGAGAAAGACTGGGGAATATGACATCAACTATAGTCAGAATCAGAACTAGAATCAGAACAAACACAGGCAAAACAAAACTTGATTTTGAATTGATGTTGAAAAAAAGATTTTTAAATAAAAAAACAAAACAAAAGATATTAAACAGATCAGCCCACAGTTCAACTTGGAAGATGACCTCTTGACCCTCAAACTTCTTTCAGATATGCTGTCAAATACTTATTACTAGTAATACTAATAATAATATTACAGTGCGTGCAGAATTATTGGGTACGTTGATTTTCTGATCTTTTTTTTTTTTCCAGGCACATCTTACCAATTCCAGACCAAATTAATCTTAATACCTACTATTAATTTTATAGTTAATCATTTATAAGTGATATATAATTGTTCATGAAGGCTGGAAATGAAAAATGCCTTATATTAGGTGTGCATAATTATAACATTTCTTTTACAGATAAAATGAGCCAAAAAAGACGTTTTACTCAGACTGAAAATTCAAAAATTATTAAATGCCCATGAGAAAGATGAAATACTAATCCAATAAATTGCAGTTAAGGCATGACCATTGGACAGTGAAACGCTCATGGGGTCAGCAGGGTCAGACAAAAACTTGACCTCCAAAATCCTCAGATCTCAATCCAATCGAGCATCTGTGGGATGTGCTAAACAAACAAGTCCGATCCATGGAGGCCCCACCTCGCAACTTACAGGACTTTAAAGATCTGCTGCTAACTAGGGATGCTCCAATCCGCCTTTTTTGCCTCTGATTCTGATACCTGGAATTCAGTATTGGCCGATACTGAGTACCGATCCTATATTCAAGTAATAATGATAAAGAGCTGAATTACCTAATACACTGTATGCCTCACTGTATGGAAGAGACTGGGATAAGGTTTGACTCAAACATTACTTTCCTAATTTTGTAAAACAAAATAAAAAAACAGACAAAAATGTAGTGAATAATTAATTAAATAATTGTGCGTCAGTGGAACAACTTTAAATAAACCAATAGCTTCACTAGCTTGGTAGACATTCACAATAAACAGGAGTCTTCTTCATCCATAACTCATGACTTGTTTTTCACGAAAGATATATTGAGATGCGTTGTGTATTACCGGTATATTATGGAATTAGATTTGATCCAAAAATAATGAACATAACTTTTCAAAAAAACTAATAAAAATATAAATTGAAACTGAATAAAATGTCTTTGAAACTTAAAAAAAATAATTCGCAGGCAAAATGTTTGATTTTGTTTTTAATACACTGCATGTTTTGCTAACAGTTTCTTTTCTTTCTTTCACTGATCTTTACTTACAAAAGCATTTCCAGAGTTTTCATTTCTGCTTCTGAAGTTTTCGTTTACGATCCCAGAGTTTTCGTTCGTCTTTCTGGCACAAATCTCTCGCGGGGGCGGGGCCAGCAGTGGTGTGTTCTCATTGGCTACTGAGTTTTTGATTGACAGCTTCTACTTGACCTGGAAGTGAAGACGTCAGCGTTGTTTACAGTTACATGTGTGGAGGTGAGCGTCTGTTAGTGGCTTCTTATTTCATTTAAAGATATGAGTTTTGTTTTTGAATTTTATCTGTATTTATCTGCGGCTTCTACTTTGTCGACATAAACTTTTAGAAGCGTGAGAGATCAAACGCGAGAGAAAATTAATGTCTTGAGGTTTAATTGTACATTAAAGGTTATAATACTGAAGATATTGCGTAATGTCCAGTGTTTCTGGAGAATATTTGATTATTTCTGATGATTCTTCTCTATTGTTGGGTCTGATTAGGTTGTGCTGTTACAGTTTAAAGAGAATACTAGTATCATATACATGTATATATTCAGCCATCAAGAAAGTCTCACTCCAACCAGGTAATCAAGGTTGGCAACCATGGCCATCCCTCTACCCATTGTTGGCATATGCACATACACCATCACAATTAATGATCACTCAATTCTGAAGGATTCAAACAATATGAAAATAACAGTCGTGGCTTGCTGTAAGACGGTATAGACCTCAAAGGGCATTTCAGTACTCCACACAAAGAATGATCTTGTTGCCATTTTTTTATCATTCTAATTATTTTATTTAGTTAACATTATCATCTAACCTATAAAAGTAATTTTTTTTTTAACAATCATCAACAGTTTCAATTGTGACTTGCATAATAAAAAAAAAAAAACAGTTGAATAAACGTAAATGAAAATATGAATCAATTCAAATAAATTTAAATTCTTTTGTCACTACAGCATACACACAAGTATCAAAGTGAAAGTGTTGGATGCAATTATGTTGTGAAAGGAACGACCAGAATCCACAAAACACTAACTGCATATTCATGTAATGCACAGTATTCTCATGATATACAGTACATTACTATAAAAATGCACAAGCACCTATTATAGAATACATGTGTAAAATTCATAAAATTCATTTTGTTACCTTTTTTTTTTTTTTTAAATAGTGATATAACTGTATTAATGAATGGAATGAAATGTTCATGTTGTCTGAATACATTTTGGTTCGACTGTATGACTTTCATTCTCCACATAAGCACAAACATCTTTAAGAAAATAGTCCATCTCTGTGAGCCCATAAGTGGACTGTAACCCATACACGTATGATGATGGTTGGTGGGAAACGATTGTTAATAATTAAAACAGTTCAAATTATTAGTATTTTTCTCATCTATTGTTTCACTTCAGAGTGAGTAAAATATATGAGAATTATTTGGGGTGAACTATCACTTTAACATTCATATGTTGTTGGTATGCTAATCCAAGATCAGTATGGACTAATAAGAATAAAGTACAACCTCTTGTGTGTTTGTGAACTGTGTCTTGTTTTAATCTAGAGCTCCAAAAAAATAAAATAATATTTGCATAATATCAGGTGTCTGAAGATCAGGATCCCAGTCAGTCAAAGGTGATGTGTCTGAACAAAATAAGATTATTGTCTGATGGGGACAGTGGATCTCTGGGGCTACCACTCCCTCCTCTGGGTCAGCATCAGAATTTTGTTAATGGAAAAGTTGCTCCACTCCCTGGAAAATAAGAAATCAGATGTATTATAATCTAACAATACAAACTGCTTTGAATTCCCACATAACAAATTATGCAGACTTAAAATATTTATTTCAAACAAATTATATATCATTTCAGCCATAATTACTATAATGTATTAGGTTTTGCATTTGGCCATACAGTACTGTGCAAGTCTTAGCTTTGTTGTTTTAGCAATGTTTTAATTACCACCCATGTTTATTTTTTTGTCTTTATTACAATGCAAACAGAAAATACAGGAAATATGCACACAAAAAAAATCAGAACAAAATTGATTCTATAAGCAAAAAATCAGTATTTAACGTGACCTCCTAGACTTCCAGTTTTTTCAAAGGGGAAACTTCTGATCAGATTTTGAAAGTTTTCTTGGCCTTCCAGTCATTTTTCCATTCCATTTTGGTTTGAGAGAGCCAGGTTCTCACTATTACTCAAGTGTAAGAAGAGGTCACTAAATACTTGACACTTTAGCCTGTAGAAGTCTTTTTTTCTGTTTTTTAATAATGCTTACAAATTTAAAGTTTTTCCTGGTCATATTCTAATAAGATTATAAGATTAATAAAAATTATATGGTCACTATACCATTGCTAAAACATCATCTAATGGTGTTCTGAGACTTTTGCTAAGTACTTTATATGTATTATTATTAAAGACTACCTTTTCCGCTTTAAATATGATCTAATCCAAGGCTGTATGTACAGTACATAACCAGATCCTGTAATGATTGGGTTAAATCAAGACAACACTGCTGTATAAAGTGGGCTCTAAATGAGCTCTAAAATACCTCTCCATCTGAAAAAGCAAAAGCAAGTAATGTTACTTATATTGATTTTGTAAACGTAAAAAATACTGACCGCGAGTATCCAGATAACTACGATGGTTGATGATAATGATGATTATATCATTCGTCTGTGCTAGGCCTAAGAAATCATCTCACCATAGTAGCAGCAGATACAGATAAAATAATAAAAACGCCTATCTTTACATTACTAAAATGAAATAAGAAGCCGCTTACAGACGCTCACCTCCACACATCACCTAAACACAACGCTGACGTCTTCACTTCCAGGTCAAGTAGAAGCTGTCAATCAAAAACTCAGTAGCCAATGAGAACACACCACTTCTGGCCCTGCCCCCGCGAGAGATTTGTGCCAGAAAGACGAACGAAAACTCTGGGATCGTAAACGAAAACTTCAGAAGCATAAATGAAAACTCTGGAAATGCTTTTGTAAGTAAAGATCAGTGAAAGAAAGAAAATACACTGCATGTTTTGCTAACAGTTTATTAAAAACAAAGTCAAACATTTTGCCTGCGATTTATTTTTTTAAGTTTCGAAGACATTTTATTCAGTTTCAATTTATATTTTTATTAGTTTTTTTGAAAAGTTACATTCATTATTTTTGGATCAAATGTAATTCCATAGTATATCTGTGCAATAGTTTATTGCGGCTTTTCTTGTAACCGTTTTAAATTTCAGTTACTGTGCGTGTGAAGAACAATTTATAGTGCTCTCTACTCCAGTGTTGTAATATAACAGACACCCGGCAGAAATTAAAGCGATTTAACATTAGATACCACGAAAACTTCAACAAGAAAATCCTTTTATGCAAAACCACAGACCTTTTATCTACAGATCAAGTATAATAATACAAACATTGAATCATCTTGGGAGAGTTTCATTGTGTTGACTGTTGTAACAGAATGCGAGTCTGAATGCTGAATGAACAATGACTGACAGCCGCAGCTGAGTGAGGCATTTACGTGAACTTTAATTTAATGACTTAAATATTCATCCATACCCTTACATTAAACTATAGAATGCATATATATTTTTTTTAATATACATTTTATATATATATATATATATATATATATATATATATATATATTTTTAATATATATTTTATATATATATATATATATATATATATATATATATATTTTTTTTTTTAAATTTTTATATATATATATATTTTTTTAATATATACTTTATATATATATATATATATATATATATATATATATATATATATATATATATATATATATATATATATATATATATATATATAAAAGGAATAAATAGGCGTATACGCGAAACAACTTTTGCTTAAAAAAATTAAGGGATTTACAAAACAAAAGAAAAAACTGCGACTAGTAGTATAGGCTTATGCTAAGTTTCGGTTAATTTTTGTGACACGCTCCACAAACAATTTCACGGAAAGAAAGCCGAGACAGCAGAAAACCGCATCCTGTTTGTTTTATTTTATTTTACAAAATCAACACAAATAAAAGTAAACCCTTTACAGTTTCAAACTTTTTCTTATCTCTTAACTGTATGACCATAAATTATGTATTTTAAGTGATTTCTTTTTGCGCATGTACCTATTTACTAGGGCATGGTTCATTTAAAAGTAGACATTTTGCTTTCTATAGATATTTTTTTTTTTGTCTCTGAGGCAAGTTTACATGGAGTTTCGGTTCTTTTTCTTTTTTTTTCTAGGTTAACTTTAGAGCGTGCGGCCATGTAAATCTGCTACTACTTGCATGTTACAGATGATAAGAGATATTTGAGGTCGATAAATGATAGGCGAGCATTAAAATAAAATATAGACGACTAAGCCTCTTTCGATGACGATAGGCGAACGTTTAAATAAAATATAGGCAACTAAGCCTCTTTTCATCGACTAACGTTTAGTCTAAAACATTAAGATTATGGAAACATTTGGATTTGTTTGGATGAGAGGTAGGCTACGTCTGTTACAACCACGCCTTCCCGGACTCCAGTTCCCACAATCCTCTTTGTCTGCACACCTGAAGTGAGGGAAGTGAGCCCTCATCAGCCTTCCCGCCATTTCCTTGGATTCCTTGCACCTGTTGTCTTCGTCAGCACTCCCTTTAAGTTGGACTCACTCCTTGCACTCCTCGTCAGTTCTATTGTTTAGCTTATGAGTGTGATGTTGTTTATCTGTTCCTTCAATTAAATAAAGCCCTTGTTATTGTGGATTTCCGTACTCGCCTCGTATCTACAGCACACACCGTAACAACATCAGCCCAACTCCTGTTTCAGTTTTGCTTTAATTTTTTTTTTTTTTTAATGTTTATATAGCTACTTATATTTTTAATTCTTGTTCTGAATAGCGTTGAATTTAAAGGATTTGTTGCTGAGTGAAGGAAACTAAAATAACCTGTAGCTATGTTTATAGTGTTTATTTGGTAAACATTTTGCTTTATTTTATCTTTATTTGAAGCATTAAGTTACTTTCAATAGGTGATTTACTCTTTGATCGCTACCCTAGACACCAGTGTTTAAATCCAAACTATAAACTTTTATCCTAGTACTTCTGTAATAATTTGAATTATTGTAATGATACTGTGTGGTTGAAAATATCTATACGTGATACCTGCTCTCTTGGTCAGCAGCAACACGAACGCAGATTTGAATGTTCACTGTGACTGCACTTGTCAAAGGTTTAGTCGACATATTCCTAAATGATAACGATTTGCATAAGATCGCTTGGTTGTTTGAATTGAGGTCTTTTAATGATTAATCGTGAGGCTCTAACCACAGCACTAGTAATGTGTGCTAACAAAGTAAATAGGGTCAGTTTTGATTTCATGTAGACTTTAAATGTGATGACATTGAATACAAAACTTCTCTGAGAGGTCATGTAATTTGTCTTTCCAAACTGAAGAACAATAACAGCCATTCAGAATTAGGGCTGGACAAATAATCGAAAAGTAATCAAAACCAAAATTCAGAACCTCAAACCGACGAGGTAGGTTAGGTAGGTACAATGACTAATTTTCCCATGTCGTTATTTTGTTTTTTAAATCCTGTTAATACTTTCCCATTAAAAATATACTATATTGAGCTACTGCGCTGATGCATTGTGGCACATGAACACTCATATAGACAGTAGCTGCACATCACGTGAAGATTGCGCCCACAGAGAAGCACAGAAACTCATTGTCAACACTGTCTTGTGATTTATCACTGAAGTTGCTTAGAAACTCAAAAGTTATGGCATCTATTTGGTAACACTTTAGTATGGGGAACACATTCACTTTTAATTATGACTTTTCCCTCAATAAATTTCTAATTTACTGCTTATTAATAGTTAGTAAGGTAGTTAAGTTTAGGTATTGGGTAGGATTAAGAATGTAGAATAAGGTCATGCAGAATAAGGCATTAATATGTGCTTAATAAGTAATAATAAACAGCCAATATCCTAGTAATATGCATACTAATAAGCAACTAGTTAAAAGACCCTAAAATAAAGTGTTACCATATATTTTTTCTACGTTTGAAGTAACTACTTACAGCCCACAGCTTCACAATTTATAGAGGGATGGTATGACTAATTCACACACGCAATCACTCTCTCATTAATGCATTCAAATAAATGTACGGGTACTGTGCTAATTTATCTGATTTACAAAATAACTTTATAAAATAGCTGCTGAAAGTGAGCTGTTATGTCGGCGCACTCTTTGATTAGGAAAAAATATTCCACCTTTAATAGTCAAGCATATTTACTGTACAAACCTTGTCAGCCCTATTCAAAATGTATTTGATGTTTAAAAAAGTCATGTGGAGCAGGGCTTTAGACCAATGAGATTTCCCTGTCAGCAGGGCTACACAATGCAAAATGACAGAAATAAAACCAATAGAATGAAAAAATGTTGTTGCCTGCTGCGGTCCTGGCTGGTTAGGAAAAAACTCAAATTAATTTGTAAGAGAGACAAGTATTGCTTGTAGTTTTTATGTCTGTCATAGTTAGGATGCAGTATAGTTGCGTCAAAATTATGAATTTACTACTGCAGATAAAAATAGTAAGTCTAATACAAACAGTTTACAAAAGTCATCTAGTCAGCTGTCATGATCCATTTGAACCCTAACTGAACCCTTAAACTGATGACCCAAACTAACATGTTTAAAAAAAAAAAAAACTTTATTGTCTTGGAGTTTTTAATGCTGACAAATGGTGAATCTAGCTGATGGAATAACTTTCAGGTGTTACCCAGTCCACTTATGTACTGCATGGTGTATGTGAACTGGTGAAGATGGTCTGTAACGTTTCTGCGGTCTGCACATGCATTTGCTTCACTTTGCAGCTCTGCAACTGCAACTAAACCAAAGCAAGTTCAAGATACATTTCCTGCTGTGTCATGCCATAGGTTCACACCATCATCCATTCAGCATCATCTACACCTCAATGCAGTTACCGTGGTGTTAACAGCTCTGCAGTGTTTTCCTCAGAGGCTTGTCTTCCTTAACCGCAAAGACAACATTGTTGTCTCCAGGCCAACACATCACCAGTTAAAAGTAATTCAATGCCTGTTGGATTGTGATAAGCATTCTGGAAACCTGTTCTGAAATAAGATGCTGATTTATTGATATAGTGCAATTTTTCTGTGTATCTGTCACAGCTGTAGTTATCTAAGATGAATTCTGTTCTATTTTCCAGCATTATAAATGTTTTATTTGCTCTTCCTCCGGTTTTAGTTCTTATTTGATTTAACCCTGTAGTTTGTAAAGTAGCAAAACATTAGTTATTTTCACTTCTGTAAAAACATAGTAAATTAAAATGTGATGGCATAATAAGATAATCTTTCTAGTTCTTTTCCAAAATCTAGTGGACTGGCATTTTAAGACATCATAATATACACACTTCTAACTAACTATATCAATACTGACATTTTTAACAGTTTCAATACTCATTTTCCACAGGATTGATACATCAATATCAATTGCGCTTTCTCGCTCTCTCTTTCTGACAGTGAAATGTATAGACGTAGACGTATCGTTATATTGTTGGCGATACACAGCCATAAAATTATCATGACAACACTACTACTCCTAACAAGAAGACTGTAGTCAGCACATCCCAGAATATATTCTATTATTTCATTAGATTTCAAAAAGTAGTCTATAGAAATGGGTAACTAATCAAAAATGTAACTATTTGTTTGTGTGCGAAAGTATATTTGTGCTTATTAAAGCTTCACGTCATTTAACTTGCTAATGCGAGGCTGTAATGTAAGGCAGCTCATTAGATTTTGGAGCTTTTATCATTTTGGTATAAGGTTTTTTGGATTTTACTAGTAGTATTTTGGTAGAAGCTATACATTTATTGGTAGTGATAGACTTGAATGTTAGCTAGGGAGCTTTATCGATTAATTAAAGGACTAATTTGCAGAATTTTAACCGCCTTTGTTACCAAAGCTGCTTTTCCACCATCGGGCTGAACGGTTCTTAGAATGGTAAGGAACCGTTCCAGTTGTGTTTCCACTGGAGCCTGGTACGGCATGGCACAATTACAAACTGTTCTTGGCCCATTCTCAGCCCGGTTGTCTAACCATGCTAAATTGTGCTGGTAGAGTCCGTGACTTGTCACTTGTCTGTTGCCTGGCTACCAGTTTCTCCGTAGCTGGCTAAGCACTCTATTTGAGGGACGTAAACACAAATTAATAATAAAATTAAAAGAAATATCTAAACATCCTCTCTGTCTTTATTTACATCTAATATCATAAGTAAACCGCTGCGTTACACATGCATTGAGAACCATTTGGCCCTGCGGTGGAAAAGCGGCTATGTTCTGTGTGCATACTACACACATACTGAAGCACGTGTGACGCTTGTGGTGTTTTCAGCATCTGCCATTAGGATGCTCCACATGAACTTCATCCGCAGAGCAGCTCTGAGAGTCACTTCATGACCATTTCAACGTTTAATTTGTAAAACTATTGCCATATCATATACACTGAAACTCAAAGGTTTTCACAACAACCTGTCCAAATAAAAGTTTGGTTTAAATTGTAGACAATTTAACAGAAATATAGGATTGGGAATCGAAAATCGATTCCAATTCTGGATACTTGTAATAAAATTAAAATGTGGATTCCCCTTATTGATTCCTATGTGCGCATTTTACTGTGGTATATGAAGCAGGGTGAGGCCTCCTTCTTCCCAGAACTTGATCTTTGTTACAGTTATGTTTGATAACTTGAAATACACATTATTTTATTTTATTCTAATGAAATAGCTGCAAGAGCTAAATTATTACTCATAGAGGTCACTTTATTTGACAAATTAAAACTATGGGATAATGCAGCACTGCTTTACTTTGTCAAAACAATCATACTAAAAATACGTTTGAGCATGTTGAAAGCTATATAACTTTATTTTGTGCATTAGCTCTGTGGCTGGTATGAGATACTTGTTCCACATTGCAGTAAGCTAGTTATTAGATACAGTATTGGTATATCATATTAATAAAAGCTGGATGACTTATGTTGCTAAATGGAATGCAATTCATTTAAAAATATATTGTATGGTAGAGAAAATGATGTATTACTGTTAATACAAATAAAGCTCTTTCTTTGGGATACTGTTAGTGTTTTTGGATATTTTTAATCCAAAAATCATACATATTGCACCTTTTAAATTAAACTCATCTTTTACAATCAAAATTATATTTAAACTATTTTCCCTGTGAAAATAATTTCTTCATGCCTTAAAATAGCTTAAATGTAACTTTATACCCTTACTTCATTTAGTATACGTGGATATAAATACGTAAATTAGTCTCCGCCTGGACTACTTGATCCACTTGGACCACTTGTTACACAATGGCAAGTTTGGTTTAATTCAGCCATATATGTTTGAACCAGAAACTGATTTAGAAGAAGAGGAATTATACAGGCTTGTCCACATGTCGGTGTGTCAGAATAGTAACGTGTTTTACCTATTGCTCTACAACATCGGACACATAACAGTAACTGATATGATTAGCTTTGGCTTGACTATGTTATCAAACGGTTAATAATGTGTTGCTAGTGTTATAGAAACCTTGTTCCTTGCACCACATCAAAGTCAGACAGCTGCCTTCTAAAAAATTAGCATCCTTAGAAACGTTTAAAACATCATGGAAAGTCGGTAGAGAAAAGCCCCACCCTGCATGTTGACGGGATTGGTTATGTGTTTGTGACTGTTAGAAACGGGGCCAGTTAAACATTAACAATGTGATTTTCACCACAGGGGGTCTTTAACCCTCTGGGGTCTGAGGATTTTTGGGGCCCTGGAGAAGTTTTGACATGCCCTGACATTTGTGCTTTTTTCAGTTGTTCTTAAACATATTAATGACAAAAGTGTCATTACACTGTATTCAGCACAAACTAGGCTACAATAATATGTGAGGAACATGTATACATGTTTGTTTCTTTGAAGGAATAACATTTATGCGTGGTTATTGAAAAAAACAAAAAACAAAAAACTGAAGTCATTGAAATAAGGCCAAAAAAATAATATTAAATCTGTGTTCTGTGTAAAGACTTCTGGGTATTGGAGGTTGTAGAGAGTTTTTGATTCAAAATGATGTAAAACTTATCTTGCCTACTTGTTCATATAAAACAATATATTAATTTAAATTTTGTAAGACACTTTTTGTCAAGAAATATAGTATGCATGGAGGCATGAATCTTCATGAATAATGCTGTGATTTACACCTGAGAAGACAAAAGATCTGCATAATGACCCGATAATGAGCTCTTTCAGTCAGGTAGGCTATGTGAAAAAACCCTCTGTGATCATGCTGATAACAGGATTAATGTCCACCCTTGACAAAAAAAAAAACATGATTTTTGTGATCTCATGCATGCACGTATTTTTGTACATCATGTGAAGAAAATTTTGTATAGGCCTATCTTAAATTACAGAACCAGTCAAAAGATTGGACACATTTTTTTAAAAGAAGTCTTAAGTCTCTAACCAAATAATGGTTTTCTATTTTAATATACTTTAAAATATAATGTATTTCTTTGATGCAAAGCGTCTGAACATTCCTACCTCTATGGCATTTCATATAGGCTACTATATTTGTTGTATTATATAGCCTAAATGTTAATGTGCAGTTGACAAACTATACATCATTAAAAAGATCCAAGACTCAAGCTTCACATTTTGACCTCTGTTTGACTCTTAAAATCTCATATTGACCATAATTTCTTAATATGCTTAAAAGCATGCACATTTGGAGAAATATTGACGGATTCTCATATGTTTGTCAATTTTCTATACAGAGGAGTAATATTTATTCTATATTCATTGTCATCACTATGAGTGCAGGATACTGTGTTTTCAATTCATACTTGCAGCCGGAGGGCTCTGTGCTCCTTTAGTCCACAAATGCCTCCTAAAGAAGAACAGGCATACCATGTGACTTTACAGGAACTAACAGAGGCTTCCTGAGATCGTTAACAATGGCTATAACATGCAGATAAACACTTTTGAAGATAATAAATACACGATTGCGACAATGTATACATGTATTGCCTCAGAATTTGCATCTGAATAATAGCATGCACAAGTATTAGTATTAACAGGATTAAAAAAGCGAAATAACAGACATGGGAAAATTACTTCGGTTAGAGGTTCTGAATTTCGGTTTTGATTACTTTTCGATTAATCGTTCAACCCTACTAATACGGCAGTGTCCATCAGCAGTCATGGGCGAGGCCTGTACAAAGTGATGTCACTTTGCCCAGAATCTGCAAACGGCTTGTTCTGAAACACTGTTTATAATTTATGGGAATTAATAAAAAAGGAGTGGGTGTTTTTTTTTTTTTTTTTATCATTATAGGGAGGTTGTGTACACACACTGCCAACATTTATGTTCAAACACCATGTAAAAGTGAATTTTGTATAATAGGTGCCCTTTAAGGAATGTCACACAAGCTTTCATACATGTTTTAATTTAAACTGAAAACTTGCCAAAAATAAAAGGGATTATTAATTTTTCATTTGATTACATTTTAAATGGGTTACTAAATTCTTAGTTTTATAAACTGATTTGATTATCTCCATTTTTGTAAGTATATGTATTTGATGTTTTTATATTTTATGTACTCCTGACAGTAAAATAAACCACTATAAACTTAATAAGTTAATAATAAACAATATAAATGGTCCAGTTATGAAAAGAGAAAAAATTAAACTGTAATATAATGCAAAACCGCCAGAATCTTAACCTCTTTAGGCGCACTGTGCCGTCACGTTTACCATGGTATACATTTACTATAGAAAAATATTGAGAATGATAACAAATTATACATCATTTGAAAGTTTTATGGGTTTATTGTCAATCTACTGTTTTATGATATAGATGCTCAATCAATAGTAGTAATGTAATTTGTGTCGAGAGTGCAAAGGACAACACGCAAAATCAAAATGGGACTTCATACCTTTGTTATGAAATGGTGATTGCCAGATGAACCCAATCTGTCGCACTTGGCTAAAATGTCAACGATAAGCATCCATTAAAAACATTCAACAGCACTTTTTGTCCACAAAAGCATTTAAATCCATGAAATATTGATATATTGTCCATTGTTTATGTCATATTTTTCCTGAACGATCTGCTCTCTATCATCATTCTTCAATAAATTATGCAATATGAGCAGCGTTTGTTGTAAAACTGTATACGATTGTATACATTACTCTCACAAACAAATGAGCCCACCTCCAAAGTTTAATTTTCAAAATAGTGCAGCAGTTTTAGTGCTGTCGGATTTTGTGGTTTCTTGAGAGGCATATTCTCCTGCCATTGTCATTGTAGTAAATCTGACCGACAAAACTTTAACCGATGCCAAGCTGATTCCAACAGAGTGTGTGCTGTTTACCTTCCGCATGTGTGCAAAATGGAACAGACATACATCTGTCTCAACCATTCAGAAATCAGAGCTTGTATGACATGTGATTTCCCTCATGAGGTTGTGTTAGAGAAGAAGCGAGGAGTAGAATGACTCGGAGAGTGAAGTCATCGGCAGAATCATAGCGATGCTCGTTCTGTATGGGTGGGTGCCATTAGCAGAATGTCTGTCTATGCACTGAGTCAATTGTTTTTGGAGACTAAATGCTGTCTTTTGCCTGAATGATTGGCCATCTTTTGGAGGCCGATTGCTGAATCGATTATCATTCTAGCTATTGTTTATGATAGCCTAGCGATGTAGCATCTGTTTATTTTTATGGATACCTGTTTGTTCTGTGAACGTCTGGCAATCAACGTACTTTCTGTGTATGGACACAAAAACTGTTTAAAGGCTGTAAAAAGGTATTTTTTCTTTATTTTGTATACAGCTAGGTTTTGTCTAATTTTAGTAATGAAAACACTAAAATGGTGTGGTTTCTAAAATAAAAACAACTTAAATTGTATGTAATTATTTTAGTTTTTTAAAAGAATGGTTTAGTATATGTGGTACATGTAAAAGTAACCGTAACTGTAACAGTTTTGTCTATCCCTCAGATAATTTTTGTTGCCAAGGGGCACTTTGGAGCTTCAAATGACGTTTTTTTGGTCATACCACTCAGCACTAGAAATTTGGAAGTATATATAAATGAACAATGTGTACTCTTTCTTAATGTTACCTACACACAGGCATCCCTATCAGGGAACTACACTAACCTTTTCCACTGGTGGCACTTGCGCTACTAACTTTTTCAGTTACTGGCGCAAAACATGATTTGGTCGCACAAATTATTTATAGTAAGCCACTCTGGATAATAATGAACAATAATGAAACTGTATTGCATACAGATGTGCTTTTTATTTTACTTGCCGTCTTTTAAACCACATGCCTTCTTGTTTTCTTTAACATTGGATGGGATAGATTTACTGCAATAAAAAATACAGTACACAAAGTGCAAAATGAATTTCTTTTGGATTTCAACATGCTATGGTTGGCACAGATGGGCAGACTCCTGAACTCTTAAGGAAAAATAAAATAAATATAATCCATAAAATAATATAATAATAGATTTTCAGCAGCTATTGACTTTTCTGTATTAAAGATACAAAAAAAACAAAAAAACAATGCATTTCCACTTCACAGGATATCCCCCTCACATGCCAAAATCGATTGGCCATTGTGTATAGTGGGGCCTCCTTGCCCTTTGCCCCTGCGAGAGCCAGTTCTGCACACTCTCTCTGGCATCAAAGTCAATCAGTTCAGGCCCCTCTACACTGATTCTGATAAGGTCTTCTACAGTGTCTGAGTGAAGATTTGCTCTTATGTCTGATTTAATTCTTTTCTGTGTAGAGAAACCTCTCTCACAGACAGCAGCAGAAATAGGGAGTACCAGCATGATCTGGATCAGGTGTAGGATGTTCTAAAAAACACACACAAAAAAACAGGTATAATAATATATATATTAAATGTGTGTGTGTATATAATCTGCTAAAAACAAAACCACTTGCCTTATAATCTGAGCAGTATGGCTCAGTGGTTAGCATCACCTCCCAGAGTCCAAGGTAGCTCTTGTCTTTAAAAGATGTGTATATCATCATCTTCATGGCCTGAAATTCTTCCTTGGCCAGTTCTGGATTGCACCCATTCCTGGGATTTTTAATAGACATTTAATATAGTTAATCATATTGTGTTATATTATGTTGACTTGAAAACAGTCTGTATATGTACCACACCCACCCCCTTCACCTTCTCAGGACTGTGGAGAAATGCTCCAAGAGAAACTCTACATCCTTCACACCGTGGTCCCAGAGCCTACGTTTGTCATCTGGCCAGGCATGGTGGTTGAAGGCATTAAAGGACTGCACCGCTGTGGTCGTTGGTGTGTCCTTTGTGTTCTTCTCTATCAGCACAAATTAAAGAAAAATTCTGAGATTCAATGAATGCATTATTGTCAACATAGAAGTTAAGTGTGTCCTTTTGGATGTAATTGCAATATTATAAACAACTTACCCAGCAGGCTACTGAATCTGTTTCTCAGGTGTTTCACAGTGGACTCACATGTCCTTTCGATTGCTCGCTGCAGTCTGGGGGCAGCTTGGCTGATGGATTCGCCTTCCACCAGTTTTGCAGCCTCCCCTTTTGAAAGGTTGACTTCCTGGATTAAAATAAAATATGAAATAGTAGAACATTCTGTACATTTTACAGTTTATTTCTAATATTAAAAACACCAGATAACCTAAATATATTTACTTGAAACTCCTGTCTTTCATTGTCCTGATTCTGGTGGCGCTGCTCTCGCATGGCAGCACAGAAGGTGCTTAGTTTTCCACCAGGTTTGGGTTGGGCTGCTAAGGCTTCTATGGTGACTAAAAGGTTTTCAATCCCACTGACAGCCTGGCACACAATCATTTGTTTAGCATGTATATTTATTAATGATTAATAATATGTATTTCACCCAATCCCCCTCTTACCCAACCCTTACTTGAGGTAGGATGATATCATTTCTCTGCAAAAGTAGGCTGAACTGACTAATATAAGAGAAAAGGTCTGCCAGGAAATGGCAGAATGCTACAAAAGTCCCGTCTTCCATAGTGAGTTTGATCTGCAATGTAACGTAAACACACAGATCAACCACATAAAATACTGAAACTCTTCACACTTGTCACCAGTTGAAAAGTATTACCTTTTTGGCTCTTCCTGCAATTTCCGCATTGGCTGAGGCACCTGCCAGGTGGTCCATATGCAAATAAACAGCAGTAAACTGTCCTGGGCTTTGGAGAGCGCGGTCTTTTCCTTGTTTGAGGAATGTTTCACGAGACCTGGACACATGGGGCAGCCACCTAGTCCCCTTCACTCCACTTGGAGCATTCACATTGACTCCGATGTCTGTTCCCAGCTCCCTGAGTTCCCTCATAGATTTGGGGCTAAAATGGTATGTTTTCCAGACCAAGTTTAGCAGGTCATACACCTGCCCTATCATTGGAATCTCCCGCTGTACAGCTAGCAACCCCAGCTCCAATCTGTAGACAGAATAGTATATTATGTCAGAATAAGTTTTAACTTACTTTCGCTATGCCAGTTACAACATCTGTACATATTATAATGATATGCTATACTCTAGCGATACAATCTATGATATGATAATAAACTAATAGTAATAATAATAGGAAAAAAAAACAAGCAATACAAGACTGACCCTAATAAAAAAATAAATAAATAAATAATTAACAGCACCAAAAATATATATACAGCTACTGAAAAAATTAAAAGACCACTGCAAAAGCAATGTTTCTCTTTTTTTACTGTTGATAGGTATGTTTCGGTAATATGAACAATCTTGTTTCGTTCCATAAACTTCTGACAACATTTCTCAAAGTCAAAATAAATAACATTCAGAGCATTTATTTGCACAAAATGACAAATGGTCAAAATAACAAAAAAGATGTGGTGTTGTCAGACCTAAAATAATGCAAAGGAAATTATTTAATAATCATTTTGTAAAACACAATTGTACTACAGTGTACCTGTGAGGCATACAGTGAAACGGGATGATAAAGTCTCCAGCATCTGCTTGTAGGAGGGCTATCACTCCCCCTTTGTGGCCCAGGTTTACAGAAGCACCGTCTGCCCCCAAAGATACTGTCTTGTCAAGCCAGTCCACACATTGTGCCCCAAGACCAGAAAAGGCTGCCTTGGTTGCAGCATAAATACCTTAGATAAAATAAAATGTAGTGATTTTACTGCTTTTTAGAATTGTACAGTAGGCCAACATAAATCAATGTATATGAGTAATGAAAATTACCTTTTGCATGGGCATGTTGAACCTCAATATGGCCAATGAGGATGTTGGAAGGTCTTCCCTTTTCAATGACTCGCGCATAAACAATTTCACACTCTTTCATGGAGACGTCGGTATCGCCGTCTATCATGAATGACAAGTACTGGGTCGAAGAAATTTTGGCAAAGGTCTTTTGCTTGAGAGTGTCTGAGATTACTCCAATAAATTCAGCACATGATTTGTGGTTAGCGTATGTTGGATTAATGGCCACCCCGTTCTTCTTCATAAGAATAATTTGTGATTTAAATTTGGTGAAAGGCATTTCCTCTTTGGCTATATTATAAGCTACATTGAACTTAATTATCAATTCTGATTCCTCACTTGCTCGGTTTGCTAAATCTTGACGCCGAAATGCAGTGGGGAGTGCTGCTGCGTCACGGGATATGTACCTGTCTCTACACTTCGCGTGCTTCATACTGTCACTGTGAAGCTTCAATGATTCGTGTTTGAATTGTTTTGACGCGGTTACAAATTTGGACTGTCCTGCAATTGAAGGCCCACAGAATTTACAGTACACACAGTGCATTGCTCCATCTTGGTACCTTAACCACTGGTATTCTTCGAGCCACTGGTGTCGAAATTCATATGTCCGTATCGTTTTTCCCGCGTGTGCTTTCCCTGACGAATCCTTCTCAGCCTCATCATTCTCACTCACAGGCTCCGTTTGACATGTCGCATCGACATCAAGTGATGGTTCTGTTACACTTGAACTTCCCTTCTTAAAATAGGAGTCAATTGTCCGCTTCATTTCAACACGTACAGATTGTAGGCTATGTTGAGATATATATATGCGATTGCTGCGTGTGTCTTAACTAGAGGTGTATTTTTTTAAATCAACGTTAGGCTACGCCTCGCCTACACCATTCCGGGAGGGGGCGGGGGGGTCGCTGGGTTGAAGCCAACTTGATGTGTTGAATGCTCAGAGCACGTTATAAAACAAATTCTTAAAATACACATTTCTGTTTTAATAAATGCTCATAGTAAATCATAGCATATTGCCTAAAACATAAGGTAGGTACAAAAAAAATTAGTGATACATTTGCGACCCCATAGAAATTAGGGTCGCAATGGCATTTCAAAAGGTCGCATATGCGATCATTTTGATCGCAGTGTAGTTCCCTGCCTATTTATTTGTCAGAAAAAGTCTGCCTGATGATGTGTTTTGACAGCTACAGGACTTTTGTCCTACAGATCATACTTCCTCATACTTAGTAATGTAGCACCAATTAAAAAAGTTTACCTTTCTACTGCAAAGACAGTCAAGTTTTATTAAAAAGCCCATCTTGCCACCAACAAAATATTTCTTTAACCTACCAATTTAACCCTAACCATAACCAAAATATTTTTTTGCGCATTTGTGCCATAAAGATTGTATAAACAAGTGTTCGACCAACAATTTTGTGTATACGTTATTTGCTTATCAAAAAAATCCAAAAATGCATATATTAGTTTTAGATCAGCCATTGTCCACTCTTTCATTTTTATACACATTTCCTGTTGGGCCATTTTATTTTTTTGAAAGTCATTTTGATTGAGATTTTCTTTTATAATTCTCATAAGCAAATGTTCAGAACATGCAAGCACTGATGCATAAAGAGCATTTTCCAATGATTCAAAGTCAAGAATGAAGTTTGAATTGTACAGTTTGGTGTTAGTGATTCAGGGGTTGCACACAACAAACATATAATGTATGTAACACGGTTCGTAAATATGAGAAGGAGGCGGGAACCGGCGAACATTCAACAAAACTTTAATTCAAAATAAATAAATACAAAACGAAAGTAATGCCGGCAGACCCTCGCGGACGTCTGCCGGCCACACAAACATAATAAAACACAAAATAAAGTCCAAGCCTGGTCCTCTTTCGTCCTTCACTGTCGTCGCTCCTCCTTTTATGCCTCCTGAGCTCCTCCGTGAGAGACTCAAGGCCGGCGCGCCTCGCAGGCAAGGGCGTAGATTTGGTTTCAACATTGGGGGGGGTTGAACGTATGCTGCCTGTTTGTTTTTTTGTTTTATATTAAAAAATAATCGTTCAAAAGTGAGATTAATTTAGGAAGACAACAACAAAATGTGAATACTTTTGTCATTGATCATTACAGACACTATTGAAAAATTAACTAACAAAACAGACGGCTGTTTTGGTAACTGGTTACAGTTACACTGATAGTTATGACTACATTGCAATGGATTAGCTAGCTAAAATATGAGTGTATTACACAACATTCTCATACCTCCTTCTCAGTATATGCTTTATTCTTTTTAACGGACCAGCGGTTTAATATAGTTGGCTGGGCAGCGGTTCTCCATTTTTGGTGCTACCCGCGCTCTCTCATTCAAACGGTACAGCACTACTCGCGTTGTTACATATTTTTCATTTGATCTACTGTGATTTTCATGTTGAAATATTGGGTGGGTTGTAACTGAAGCATTTCAATATTGGGGAGGTGACCTTGGGGAGGTGAATTTATTATTATTATTATTTACTTCATTTTTAATTACAATCTCATTTGATCATCCAGAAAAACTTCACTTCACTTTTTGGTGAAGTATACTGTACTTCTCCAATAATCTAATAGTCTGCAAAACCCCTTCCTGCAAGCTTACATTCATCTGCCTTAGCTACGAACCATGCAGAGTACGTTTTTGTCACCGTTTAACTTGCTCCAACTTCACCAAACACAAGACAAATGTCGTCCACATTGTACGGATAAATGTTCCCAACCTTTCCGCTAAGAAAGTAATTGTAAGCATAAAGACTGTGACATGTCTTTATTTAAAGTATTATTTAAATGTTCCGGTAATTCCACATCAGGTTCCACATTTAAGGTGGCGTGGTTACATGTTACTACGTGTGCTTAATAGTAATAACTGTAAATTAGGCATAATTACAAGTAACTCTATAGTAAGTACATGTAGTTAATTAATTTTACTCAGTACTAGGTACAATATAACTACATCACCTTAAAGTAAAGTGTAACCTAAAAAAAGTTTGCAAATGTTGTCACATAAACAACAGTCGGTATTAATTTAGTAAGTTGAAATGAAATGGAAGTAATGGCAGATCTTTTCTTCCATAATGTGACGTACATTTAAGTGTAACGGATTATCAAAAAAGAAAAAAAAATGTAAGGCTGGGGCCTTGGTTTAATCCAGTAGTTGTTGATTAGAATTTGAGATGTGGGTGTTGAAAGCAGAAGGTTATTTTGCACTTGTACGGTCAGTCTGTATATCTATGCAAATGATAAATTACATTGCCATCTGTATGCTAGTAAATTAATTGCTATGTGCTATTATTACTCATTTTTAATATGTGTCAAAATGTGTGTGCTTAGTTTAGGTGAGGTTTTTAGCCATGTTGCTGCAATCCTTGTTGTTGTGGAACAGTGTGCAAGAGAGGGTTTGAATACTCCATCTGAGCCCTGCGTGTGGTCACCAATAAACAGAAGGTGCATTCAGTACAATGCTGGCTGCCATGTATTTTCTAATGCATAAACCGTTTATTACTCCTTTTATGTTAAAGTAGATAAAAGGCAGTTCAGAACAGAAAAGATATTCCTATATGGTTGTCAAATATACAGTTGCATATATACATACACACATACATACATACATTCATAGATATAGTCACGTCTGTACCAAATACAGAAGGAATTTATAGACAAACAAAAGACTTTGGTGTGTAAGCTCAAAAAATATCTAAGTTCAACAAGGAGAGAAGCTTGCACACATAATCATAGCAGTGGTGATGTAAACCAAATGCGTCTTTGTATTTGGCTTCTAAATATTTTTTTTTGTTTAAGAAATTTTCTGATTATGTTTGTGAGCTCCTCTCCTTGTTGAACCTAAATGTTTGTAAGAAAATAAAAAGATTCTGAACATAAACTGAACAAGTTTTACAGACATTTGATGAACAGAAATGGAATAATCAGTCCCTGATCAAATGGGGGTAATATCAAAAGTAGCTGTCAGTATCTAGTGTGGCCACCAGTTACTTTAAGTACTACAATGCATCTCATCCTCAAGTACTTGAACACATCTGGGGGGACAAATGGTTCCACGTGGTTTGGCATTGCAAGGACGATTGTCTTCCTTCCTGTCTCCCTGTAGAACTGTCTTAAGCATCTTACATTACGGACATTGTAGTTTATTGCTCTGACCACATCTGCAGTCATCATGCCTTCCTGCAGCAGGAACAGAAATAAACAAAAATAAAACCTTTTTTCACTACAGACATATCAAAATGTTAGGTAGCTAGCTACAAATGCAAACAATGACAAATCCGCAAAAATGCTAGCTCTAATGATACTGCATCCTACTTAAACATTTAATGAAAACAAATAAAAATAATTAAATGGGAAAAATGTAATTTACTTACCAGAATCAAAATAAATAAATTATCGCAATCCCACTGTGCATTAAGCACCTCTTGCTGATGTTTTGAATGCATTTGACAACTAACCGGAAATGCCTAAGGAACAAAGACGTTACTTCCCTAAACCAACAAATAACCGTTGAAATGGTCTGTAAAACTGTGGAAGACCCCTCGTCTCATACAGGGCACAGAATGTGGTTTATCTGAAACACCACCCTGCTCTCATGAAAACCACAGAGAGGAGCAGAGAATGTGGACCTGTTTAATGGTTTGTGGGAAGCAGGTTCATTTTATGGTATTTCCCTCCTCCTCCTCTGTCTGTCTGTCTCTCTGTATGTCAGCATACTCTGCTCACATGTCTGACACACTAAGATACTGTTTCAAAACTTATCATCTAAAATGCTGAACCATGTGGCTCAGAAAGTTTGCTTAAGGGACACAATGTTTTAAGTTGTATGTGTGTGTTTTGGTATAAGTGCCTCCGTCTTTTCACAGTGTTCCCCTCTTCATCAGTCTCACTTCTGTCCTGGACCAGGTGAAATGGAGAAGTGCCGGACATTTCTGCAGGGCTTGCATCCTGTGTGCTCTTTTTAAGTTAACAGATGAATTTGTCAGAAGTCATTGTGTTCTTGTTCATTACACATGCGTAATGGTTTTTATACTGTACAAACCGTATTTTCTATCCCCCTACACTACCCCTACCCCTAAACCTACCCATCACAGGAAACTGTGCACATTTTTACTTTCTCAAAAAAACTCATTCGGTATGATTTATAAGTCTTTTTGAAAAATGGGGACATGGGGTAAAGTCACACTCTCCTTGTAATACCTATGTCATACTCATGTCATTATACAAATTTGTGTCCTGATACGTCACAAAAAACACACACATACACACACACACACACACACACACACAATACACACACACACAATACACACACGCACAATACACACACACACGCACAATACACACACACACGCACAATACACACACACACGCACAATACACACACACACACACATATACACACACGCACACACACACCCCTCAGGTGTGAACTGTGGTTAGCATTTCCCTTGTATGCATCCGATAGTAGAGTTGTCGCCATCAACTGACTAGATGGTTAGTAAGGTAAACTTTTTTTTTTTTTTTAGTTTTAAAGGGCCCAGGTGAAAAAAAAAAAGTACACTTCCATAATGTACTTAAAGTGCTTTATTTTTGTGCACTAAATTTGTACTTAATATACTACAAATTCTTCTTTAATACTTCTTAAGATAGTCTTAAGAACATCTAAGTGTACTCAACTGTGCTATTTTGAGACACCATGAATATGAACTAAAATGTGATTTTAACATACTGTTAAATGTTTTTAGTGACCATTTGTAGTACACTGGTGTATGCACATTTTTTAATACAGAGATACAGTAGTATGTTAAAAGCACATTTTAGTTCATATTCATGTCTCAGAATAGCACAGTTGAGTACACTTAGATGTTATTAAGACTATCTTAAAGCTGCTGTCCGCAGCTTTTCCTCTTTGTCGCCATCTCTGTTTGAAACATGCGATTGCAGTCATATGCGGAATAGATATCTGTACGTGCATTTTGCCTCGGCACAGCTCGTCAGCGCGGATGAATCTAATGCTTGCTGTCAGTCACCGCACCGGTGTGGATACTGAACTTCAAAATCACAGATTCTACGTCTTGAAAGTATGACCAATATAACAATTTTCACGGGTAAATATCATCTGAACAAGTAAGTAACATTTCTGCCACTTTTGTTTTGACCATCTGAGGAAAAAAGCATTAGGCCTACAATAAATCACGCTGCCAATAATGATTAAATCTAACGATCGCTTAGCTCGGATCATGTCAAACCGTGCAAATTATTATTACTGTTATATTGTTCTCAAATTGTTATTGTTAACAACATCAGCACTGCGTGACTGTGTATTTAGTGTGTATTAGCGTTACCTGTAGATTTCAATTTCTGTATCCACTCCACAGTCCAAAGTCTTTTGCTTTTTGTCTACGGCTGAATCTCATTTGTCACTGATGATTGTCATTTGGACCTTTCTGGATTACAATCCACCATAAAAATGGTAAATTTAATTATTTCAGCTGCTGTGAGAAAAGGCTGTAAATGACGGCGCCGCTACCAGTGGCTGATGTATAACTGACTAGCCTCTCGATGGGACTCCTTCCTTTGTTTATTGACGTGACGTAATGACGCACAGAGGAACTGCTGCATGCTTGAATTTCCCGTGGAAATCCGCCATGTCGCTCTTATTATAAAACATTATTACAAGCTTACTGTTCTGAATCGAGACAAGATAATTAGATCGTTTTGAACACTGGCTGGTTATGTACTTGTTCAAAAGTTGATTTTCGATAATTTTTTAACCAAAAAAATTTGCGGACTGCAGCTTTAAGAAGTACTAAAGAATAATTTGTAGTATATTAAGTAAAAAATTATTGCATGAAAATAGAGCACTTTAAAGGGTTAGTTCACCCAAAAATGATTTATTACCCTCATGCCGTTCCACACCTGTAAGACCTGTTCATCTTCGGAACACAAATTAAGATATTTTAGTTGAAATGAGGGTAAGTAATAAATGACAGAATTTTCATTTTTGGGTGAACTAACCCGTACATTATGAAAGTATACTTTTTTTCACCTGGGGGGTCATGAACTGCATTGTTTTATTGTTTTATAATATTTCATGTGGTCACTTATGTTAGTATGCTTTTTACATCAAAAATTGTCATAATTTAGACACAAAAGGTAGTTTTCCTACCCTGATTTTAGCCCTCTTACTTGAACGCTCTGTCCACTGCTGTGATTGGCTGACATGTTTTTTCAATATGAAATAGTATTATATAAAAAGTATTACTCTCTCGAAAACTTTAGCACATTTTTACTATTACAGCTCTCAAGGTTAACTAATCGTGAGAAGTGTTGATTATAGCATTACACTTTAGGGCTGTGACGGTAGGCATGACAACCGCGCCACCGGCGGTAGTGTGACGTCATATATAATATATATTTATATATCTCAGAGATCGCGATAACTGAAAATTTTCCGTCTTTAATGGAATTTGTTTAGCAGTGACGGGAAAAAATCTGCAGCCCGTCTGACTGGCATAAAGTTGGTTTGACGTTATACGTTTGATATTCGCAAATTTAGGGACCGTCTCTAAAGTTACATCCGAAATTGGTGTGCATAATTCTAACTTCAATAACATTTTTAGGAAATAATTTACAGTCATGAAACCAACTGTAAAGTGTTCATGTACATGTCAGTTATGATGCACACCTTTTATATTTTTCATATTTATTAAAATAAACTGTCAAATCATGTGTAAAAAGGCTATTTTTCACTACTGTAAATACGCTCATACATAAATATGCCATAATTTAAAACTCAATAACATTTGAAGGGAATAATTTAGTCATAAAACCAACTGTAAAGTGTTCATCTACATGTCAGCTATGATGCACACCTTTTATATTTTTGATATTTATTAATTAAACTCTTAAATCATGTGTAAAAATGGCTATTTTTCACTACTGTAAATACGCTTTTACATAAATATGCCATAATTTAAAGCTCAATAACATTTGAAAGGAATAATTTACAGTCATAAACCCAACTGTAAAGTGTTCATCTACATGTCAGCTATGATGCACATCTTTTATATTTTTCATATTTATTAAAATAAACTGTCAAATCATGTGTAAAAAGGCTATTTTTATATACGCTCATACATAAATATGCCAAAATTTAAAGCTCAATAACATTTGAAGGGAATAATTTACAGTCGTAAAACCAACTGTAAAGTGTAAATCTACATGTCAGCTATGATGCACACCTTTTATATTTTTGATATTTATTAAAATAAACTGTCAAATCATGTGTAAATATGGCTATTTTTCACTATTGTATATACGCTCATATATGCTTTTTACATCAAAAATTGTCATAATTTAGACACAAAAGGTAGTTTTCCTACCCTGATTTTAGCCCTCTTACTTGAACGCTCTGTCCACTGCTGTGATTGGCTGACATGTTTTTTCAATATGAAATAGTATTATATAAAAAGTATTACTCTCTCGAAAACTTTAGCACATTTTTACTATTACAGCTCTCAAGGTTAACTAATCGTGAGAAGTGTTGATTATAGCATTACACTTTAGGGCTGTGACGGTAGGCATGACAACCGCGCCACCGGCGGTAGTGTGACGTCATATATAATATATATTTATATATCTCAGAGATCGCGATAACTGAAAATTTTCCGTCTTTAATGGAATTTGTTTAGCAGTGACGGGAAAAAATCTGCAGCCCGTCTGACTGGCATAAAGTTGGTTTGACGTTATACGTTTGATATTCGCAAATTTAGGGACCGTCTCTAAAGTTACATCCGAAATTGGTGTGCATAATTCTAACTTCAATAACATTTTTAGGAAATAATTTACAGTCATGAAACCAACTGTAAAGTGTTCATGTACATGTCAGTTATGATGCACACCTTTTATATTTTTCATATTTATTAAAATAAACTGTCAAATCATGTGTAAAAAGGCTATTTTTCACTACTGTAAATACGCTCATACATAAATATGCCATAATTTAAAACTCAATAACATTTGAAGGGAATAATTTAGTCATAAAACCAACTGTAAAGTGTTCATCTACATGTCAGCTATGATGCACACCTTTTATATTTTTGATATTTATTAATTAAACTCTTAAATCATGTGTAAAAAGGCTATTTTTCACTACTGTAAATACGCTCATACATAAATATGCCATAATTTAAAACTCAATAACATTTGAAGGGAATAATTTAGTCATAAAACCAACTGTAAAGTGTTCATCTACATGTCAGCTATGATGCACACCTTTTATATTTTTGATATTTATTAATTAAACTCTTAAATCATGTGTAAAAATGGCTATTTTTCACTACTGTAAATACGCTTTTACATAAATATGCCATAATTTAAAGCTCAATAACATTTGAAAGGAATAATTTACAGTCATAAACCCAACTGTAAAGTGTTCATCTACATGTCAGCTATGATGCACATCTTTTATATTTTTCATATTTATTAAAATAAACTGTCAAATCATGTGTAAAAAGGCTATTTTTATATACGCTCATACATAAATATGCCAAAATTTAAAGCTCAATAACATTTGAAGGGAATAATTTACAGTCGTAAAACCAACTGTAAAGTGTAAATCTACATGTCAGCTATGATGCACACCTTTTATATTTTTGATATTTATTAAAATAAACTGTCAAATCATGTGTAAAAGAAACATTTAAAGAAACATTTTTTTTTTCTGCACAAAATCAGCCATATTCAAACTCATTCATATCACTTTATATCCTGACTCCAAGAAAATAAACAAAAAATTGGCAGTGTTTACATTCTAAATCTACTAAGGCCAGTGCAGCATCTTGGCCCCACCCCTTCATCTTCCCTAACACGGTCTACATCAGAAATTAGACTTATTCAGACTGTCTAAAAAAAGTAGTAAATACTATTGAGAGAGAGAGGGGGAGAGAAGTAGAGTAATATTGTACATAGTTCCCTGCATGCTTTCTAAACGAAAAAACAATTTGTCAGTGGTGGCCAGCAGACAGAAAATAAAATGAAGAAAATAAAATAAAATATATTGAAATGTTTGTGTATCTTCCGTTGTGTTAATCATTTCCGTTGTGTTAATCATTGTGTTAATCATTTCATTATCAAGACATCAATATTTAGGATATTAGCATATTTATGTATATACAATAGTGAAAAATAGCCATTTTTACACATGATTTGACAATTAATTTTAATAAATATCAAAAATATAAAAGATGTGCATCATAGCTGACATGTAGATGAACACTTTACGGTTGGGTTTATGACTAAATTATTCCCTTCAAATGTTATTGAGCTTTAAATTATGGCATATTTATGTGTGAGCGTATATAAAAATAGCCATTTTTACACATGATTTGACAGTTTATTTTAATAAATATAAAAGATGTGCATCATAGCTGACATGTAGATGAACACTTTACAGTTGGGTTTATGACTGTAAATTATTCCCTTCAAATGTTATTGAGCTTTAAATTATGGCATATTTATGTGTGAGCGTATATAAAAATAGCCATTTTTACACATGATTTGACAAATAATTTTAATAAATATCAAAAATATAAAAGATGTGCATCATAGTTGACATGTAGATGAACACTTTACAGTTGGTTTTATGACTGTAAATTATTCCCTTCAAATGTTATTGAGCTTTAAATTATGGCATATTTATGTATGAGCATATATACAATAGTGAAAAATAGCCATTTTTACACATGATTTGACAGTTTATTTTAATAAATATCAAAAATATAAAAGGTGTGCATCATAGCTGACATGTAGATGAACACTTTACAGTTGGTTTTATGACTGTAAATTATTCCCTTCAAATGGTATTGAGCTTTAAATTATGGCATATTTATATATGAGCGTATATACAATAGTGAAAAATAGCCATATTTACACATGATTTGACAGTTTATTTTAATAAATATCAAAAATATAAAAGGTGTGCATCATAGCTGACATGTAGATGAACACTTTACAGTTGGTTTTATGACTAAATTATTCCCTTCAAATGTTATTGAGCTTTAAATTATGGCATATTTATGTGTGAGCGTATATAAAAATAGCCATTTTTACACATGATTTAAGAGTTTATTTTAATAAATATCAAAAATATAAAAGATGTGCATCATAGCTGACATGTAGATGAAAACTTTACAGTTGGGTTTATGACTGTAAATTATTCCCTTTAAATGTTATTGAGCTTTAAATTATGGCATATTTTTGTATGAGCGTATATACAGTAGTGAAAAATAGCCATTTTTACACATGATTTGACAGTTTATTTTAATAAATATCAAAAATATAAAAGATGTGCATCATAGTTGACATGTAGATGAACACTTTACAGTTGGTTTTATGACTGTAAATTATTTCCTTCAAATGTTATTGAAGTTAGAATTATGCACACCAATTTTGGATGTAACTTTAGAGGCGGTCCCTAAATTTGCGAATATCAAACGTCTAACGTCAAACCAACTTTATGCCAGTGCCCGACTGTCATTTTGACAGATTATGTAGTTTGTATGTAAGCTTGTTGTAATTCCCACCCCTGTCCAATAGGTGGTGAGCACGCTCCAGTGTGGCAGCAGAGCGCGAGTTCAGTCTCCAGTATAAAATGAAAATGATGTGTTTGATTACACACAGACGAGCACCCAGTTTAAGTAAATTGTATAATGATAAAGTTACTTATGCATGCTTAAGTTTTTTTATTTTTCTTGCTAACTAAGTTTATGGTCAACGAATGGCTTTTCTGAGGTATAATGTTACGTGACACAATTTATCTTGTAGCATTGCCACATAAGGGTGATATTTATGCTAGTGTATGATTAACAAGAATGTGTGGTTGTTAATCTATTTTAATTATCACCCTGTGCCCTGTTCCGTTGCTCCTGTATGTGTGTGTGAAACAGGGGCGGACTGGCCATCGGGAGCACCGGGAAATTTCCCGATGGCCTGATGGTCATTCTGGCCTGCCGGCTGCCGCTGTGCTGTCGATCAGACTGACGTGCAATAGGCTGTATGCAACTGCGAATTAATTGACGCACTTATGAATCTTCGAATCAGAGCGATCGCGGAGTGAAAATGACACCACCACATGACCCAACATCAGCGAAGCACTGCCTAATTGGCTATATCCAGATGCAGGCTTTATCTTGAAAAATAGTGCAAAAAATGGAGCGTAAACGCAAAGGAGGAGCAGAGAGGGAACGCATAAAAAGGAGAAAAGCCCTGGCCACAGACGCAGCAAGTTGCTGCAAAATCCCAGCCATGTTCGCCGGTAAGGGAACAGGTCGGTCAGAATTACATTTACATAATATTTACCAAGGGTGGGGAAAAAATCGATCCGTTCGGTTCTCCACACTCGGTTCGGCACACGCTCGGACCGCTGTTCAACTTAAATCTGACGAAGCATCTGTGGTTTAATATAAATAACACGTAAAACAATCAGGGTTCAGTTAATATATGTTTCTGTTGATGGATGAACATTCTGGGTTCCCAGACATTACAACAACATGAAAAAATAAATAAAACCGTGGACAAACCATTCACTCTTATTAAATACGAACACTGTATCAGTGCATTCTCTTAAAGTGACAGTCTTTATATTATTTGAACAGCAACAACGAAGAAATCACTCACTGCTCTTGATTAAAAAGCTTTTGTAACTTTAATAAAGAATAATCTTTAATGCAATGCTGTTTTACATACTTTATTCAATTTCTGTACCAAGTCAGTTTATTTTATTTGTATCTTTAATCTATTATATTTAATTGTGCTGTTTTTTGTAGTTAGAATATTCTAAATAATATGAGAAAATATATATATTTTTGAAAGTATAGTTTTTCCATAAATATAGCACATACAACGCCGTTGTAACAACGGTACCGAAACCGTGACTCTAAAACTATGAAACAAACCGAACCGTTTGTTTTGTGTTTGTGTTGTTTTTGTTTGTGTTTCTGATACTTTTGATATACTTGAGTTGAGCATTGGAAATATATAAAATATAAATATTTTAACATGTGAATATGTATCTTTTATTATCCCTTCTTAAAATGTGTAAGCCAATTTTATATTTGTCTTTGGTGTGGTAGTATAGATGGTCTATTCCTAGTGAGTTTTTGAGGGTTTATTTATTTATCCATTCATATTATGAATGGTAGTCTACCTGTTACATCAACTAACAGGGTTACCCTATAAGTTTAGCAGGCTGGTGGACACATGAATTTGGTGGTGGTGACTGCAGCAGCAGAGGTGGCCTGGGGTGGAGTCAAATTCCCGGCCTGATTTACTGTCCCAGTCCGCCACTGGTGTGAAACCCATGTGATCAAGCTCTCGTGAAATTTTGCGGCGCCCGCGCCGCCTACACATCACGTGATCATAACACGGAACTTTAAAGGTAGCCGGGTTACCGGCGTCGGGAGCGTCTGTGTTTGCTCCCGTCTGTCAAACTGATTGTGGATACTTACCGAACTGTTTCTGTTTGGAGTTTACCGCCGCCTCGCTTGTGGAGTTGTGTCTGGGTGTTTTTTGGGACTTTGGACTACTTACCAGTGAGGATTTTAACAGTTTCGGTCAACACATTGGATCTGCTCAAGGACAGTCATACATTCATTCATGGACATTTTCCGGTGAGACTGATTCAATATCATACATACTACAGTTGGACTTTCACTTTCGCATACACACTTTTTTAACATTTTTTGCTGGTTGTATTGTGGGTCATGAGTTTTCTAAATTGTATAATACACTTGGGTGATTGAAACAAATTTTTGTCTGTCTTTTTTTTCATATTTTTTCCTGAGGAACGAGCGGTTCCCTCAATTTAGTATACGCTCTATTCGGAGTGTTACATAGTGGTGGCCCGTACGGGGACCGTTCTGTTTGAATTTTTTTTTTTTTTATGAGTATATACATTTGTAAATATGGATGATACAGATACTGCTACTCAGACTGCTATGATGTATGATGATTTACAGACCTCTAATGATACTGGTGAAAATGTTGTGTAGAATGTTGTTAACTCTGGTGCTACGCCTGATGTAGATTTTACGGCAGGCCCATTTGTAACTCGACGCAATCCCATGGCAGAATTAACATCTATGATAAGTTCCCTGTATATCTCTGACCCTGATGACCAAAATGATGATGATGATGATGATGTAACATCAAGCTGTGTGTACAATGTTAATGTCATTCAATCAATGCAGGCAGATATTGAGAAGTTAAAAGTGGATTTATTGGCCCTTAACACAAAAGTGCAGGCTGGGGAATGTGATTTTAAACAGTCTATTGAAAGTGCTTTGAATAGAGAGGCCAATTTTCGGCAGGCAGTGGACGCTAGCTTGGCGGAGTTGGATGAATATTTCCAGAAGAGTCTGGAGAAGTTAGAGAGGGCTGTTACAGACTGCTTTCTGAGGAGAGAAGCAAAATGGGAGAGTCAGATGAAAAAACTGAAGTAACTATGAAGTAACCACTGTCAACCCCCCACTAACCACAGTGCTTAATCCTCCAGCTGTTCAAAGTGCCACGTCCTTCTGTGCACAGCCTCCAATCAGACTGGAGTTTCCCATCTTTGGTGATGCGTGCGAGACGGCAGATGTGCTCGCCTTCATCGAACAGTGCGAGAATTACCTGGAAATCAGGCCACTGCCCAGTCCAGAGCTCGTCGGAACCCTGAGCATGGTGTTGCGTGGGCCGGCTTTGAGCTGGTGGAAAGCAGAAAAGAGGAAGATAACCGATTGGCGGTCTTTTAAAAAGGCATTCATGGCTGCGTTTCTACCCGAGGATTACCTCACGGAGGTCGAGGACAACCTGAGGTCGATGGTGCAGCAGCCGAAACAACGCCTAAGAGACTTTGCCTATGACTATTGGGCCCTCTGCTTGAAGTGGAAACCTGATATTTCTGAGGACGAGGTGGTGAGTCGCATCCTTAATAACATCAACCCCAGGGTTGCTGGCTGCCTACGAGGGACTGTTGAGGACAGTAGAACAGTTGGTAAAAGTGGGGTCAAAGGTGGAGAAGGATTGTTTAGGGGCGAAGGACTACTGGCAGAAGGTTGGCAGTCAAAATATAAAGGAAAAGGCAGATAAGAGACCATCTGAAAGAAATTCCTCCAGACACCTGGCAGGCTTATCCATTGCACAACCACACGTAGCAACATCCCTCCTATTGGTCCCGGTGGAGGTGCAAGGCCAAGAAATGAAGGCGGTGCTCGACACAGGAAGTACCTTTACACTAATGCAGGAAACCCTGTGGAGACAGTTAGGAGGTGAGGCATCAAGCGGTTGACCAGAGGAACATCACCTACAGGTGATACAGTAAGGTATGTCAACTTAATACCTTTATAATGAAAGATGCTCACTTAGCATTCCCTCTGTTGGCTGGACTGGACTTTTTGAGGGCGGCGGGCGCCATTCTGGAGCTGGCTCGGAATAGATATGGCCTGGAGACAGAAGGAGGTTACAGATATTACCATTTCTACAACACCCAGCTGAGTCCAGGGTTGACTACTATGTCTGATGGTCAAGCTAGGCTCCACACTGCCACCGGAAGTCTATATTACGCCTTACCTCCAACCTGAGAAATGCCACTCATTTCCCCTCTGCCTCTAGATGCTCCAAGCTGGGACTCAGACAACCAAGAGGAGCTGCTGAAGCTAATGGCTGCCTGGCAGATGTGGAAAAACACAAAATTGTTTTGACAGATGAAGTACCCATCAAATCACGTGCTTACCGTGTTTCCCCTTTTAAGAAGAAGATCATTGAGGAGCACGTGGACCAGATGCTCAAGGACCATATCATCGAGCCCTCTTTTGCCCCTTGGGCATCCCCTGTCGTCCTGGTTCCTAAACCAGATGGAACATTTAGATTTTGCGTTGATTACAGGAAACTTAACAGCAAAACAGTTCCAGATGCTTATCCCATGCCTCTTGTACACGATATCCTGGAGTCCATGGAAGGAGCTGCATGGTTCAGCACCCTGGATCTCCAGTCCGGGTATTAACAGGTGAGGATGGAGGAGAGCAGCAAAGACAAGACAGCCTTCATTACCACAAAAGGGCTATACCAATTCCGGTCTATGCTGTTTGGGCTCAGGAACTCCGCAGCCACCTTTCAAAGACTGATGGAGAAGGTGTTGGCAGAGCTTAGGGGGTAGTTTTGTTTTGTGTATATTGACGATATAATTGTCTTCTCCCGATCCTTAACAGAACACATATCTCATCTAAACCTGATATTCCAAAGACTTACCCAAGCCAATCTTACTCTCAATATGAAGAAGTGCCATTTTTTCAAAAGACAGCTGAAGTTCCTGGGCCATATTGTCTCTGAGAAGGGAGTTGAGGTCGACGCTGAAAAAACCAAAGCGGTTGTTAAGTATCCTCCACCCAGAGACCTAAAGGCACTCCACAGGTTTCTCGGTTTGGCTGGCTGGTATCACAAGTTCATACCTCACTTCGCAGACATCACATCTCCCCTCAACAATCTGAAAAAGAAAGATGTACAGTGGCAATGGACCCCAGAGTGTCAGGCCAGCTTTGAGAACATCAAGACCTTACTTCAAAGTCCACCTGTCTTAATCCAACCAGACCTCAACCAGCCGTTCCAGGTCCATACGGATAACAGCGATGTGGGCTTGGGTGCCAGCCTCTGCCAGCAATCACCTGAAGGAGAGAAAGTAATTGCGTATGCATCACGAACACTTCACGGAGCAGAACTCAATTACTCTACATCTGAAAAGGAGTGTTTGGGCGGTGGAAAAATGGAGACATTATCTGGAGGGAAAACGCTTTCATGTATTTACAGACCATGCAGCTTTGGCCTGGGTATTTAACAGCCCCAAGACCAACTCCCGTCTGACTCGCTGGACCCTCCGGTTGCAGCAGTTCGACTTCCAAGTCCACCATCGGCTGCTTAAACCTGGGACCTGACGCACTGTCTCGAGTTCCTGGGAATGTAAACGAAGAAGAGGCACCATGTTTAGCAGTAACAACAGCTAAACATTCTTCAGACATTCCACACTCACTGGCTGAAGTAGCGCAGGCCCGGGACAGCGACGAAACAGTCAGCCGTCTGAAAACGGAACCTAAAACCAAGAGGGTAAAAGACCAGAAAATGACCTTTGAAGAACATCAGGGGGTATTATATCGGCAAGTTCCAATGGAAAACGGGAGCAAATTCCAGATGGTTGTCCCTCAAGCCTTGATACCTGGATTTCTGCATTACTTCCATGACAATCCTTTGGGTGGACACCTGGGAAGACTGAAATCCTTGCTAAGGCTCCTAGAGGTGGCTTGGTGGCCATCAGTGCGTGCCGATGTCTGGAATTACATCAAGGGATGTGAAACCTGCCAAAAATACAAACATGATAATATGAAACCCAGTGGTCTGCTTTAAACAACACAAGTCACAGAGCCTGGTCAGATTATGGGGGTGGACCTTATGGGACCATTCCCATGCAGCAAGAAACGTAATACCTACCTGCTAGTAATGGTGTATTACTACTCTAAATGGGTAGAATTGTTCCCCCTGCGTGACAGTAAAACACAAAAAATTGTGAGAATACTCAGAGAGGAGATTTTCACCCGATGGGGGGTCCCGAAGTATCTTGTGTCTGACCGGGGTGCTCAATTTACATCCAAAGTACTCTCTGAATTGTGCAACACTTGGGGATGCATCCAAAAACTCACCACGAGTTATCACCTACAAACAAACCTGACAGAGAGAATCAACAAGACATTAAAAACAATGATAGCATCATATGTGGGGCAATATCATCAGTTGTGGGACCACTGGTTACCTGAGTTTCGCTTTGCTATCAACTCAGCCTATCAAGAGACCACTGGCAAAACCCCGGCTAAGCTGATGCTGGGCCGTCGACTTCAGGGACCCCTGGAAAGACTAATCCACAAAGCTCCTGCTCCAAACCAAACATCATATAATCTCGTCGAAAGACAATATATGATGGCAGAGGAAGTAAAACGCAGAGTGGAAGTACAAAAAGCCAGACAAGCGAGGTATTATAATTACCAGAGGAAAGATGCGCAGTTTCAACCGGGTGACCTCGTCTGGATGAGAACGCATCCCCTCTCGTCAGCCACCAACAAATACTCTGCAAAGCTAGCGCCCAAGTGGGAGGGTCCAGCAAAAATAATAAAGAGAATGGGGCCAATAAATTACACTGTTTGTTGGGGCAACCCACCCAAAACAGATAACATTAATGTGGTAAACCTGAAACGCTGGTATGGTCGCTCTCCTCCGATGCCGACGGCTGGGGCGGGGGATTTATGTAGCATTGCCACATAAGGGTGATATTTATGCTAGTGTATGATTAACAAGAATGTGTGGTTGTTAATCTATTTTAATTATCACCCTGTGCCCTGTTCCGTTGTGTGAAACCCATGTGATCAAGCTCTCGTGAGATTTCGCGGCGCCCGCGCCGCCTACACATCACGTGATCATAACACGGAACTTTAAAGGTAGCCGGGTTACCGGCGTCGGGAGCGTCTGTGTTCGCTCCCGTCTGTCAAACTGATTGTGGATACTTACCGAACTGTTTCTTTTTGGAGTTTACCGCCGCCTCGATTGTGGAGTTGTGTCTGGGTGTTTTTTGGGACTTTGGACTACTTACCAGTGAGGATTTTACCAGTTTCGGTCAACACATTGGATCTGCTCACGGACAGTCATACATTCATTCATGGACATTTTCCGGTGAGACTGATTCAATATCATACATACTACAGTTGGACTTTCACTTTCGCATACACACTTTTTTAACATTTTTTGCTGGTTGTATTGTGGGTCATGAGTTTTCTAAATTGTATAATACACTTGGGTGATTGACACTTGGTCTTTTTTTTCATATTTTTTCCTGAGGAACGAGCGGTTCCCTCAATTTAGTGTACGCTCTATTCGGAGTGTTACAACGTGATGCAGATTTCAGTAAGCTACTGTATCTTTCAACATATTTTTTTTATTTTCATTCATGTTTATTTCGTTCTGTACAGTAGAGGAAAGGATGATCGCATTCACTCACAATCCGTGACAAGAGTTCAAGATGAAAACTAAAAATGACGCAGCTTGTCTTTGATCAACTTTCTTTTCATAGTATAAATAAATGCAAGCCTATGCCTATTTGATTACCATGTAAGTTCGTGAATAAAATGTCTTATTATTAAAATATAAAAATTAAAATGACGGTTACTATTGGTTATGATGGATTTTTTTATTATGATCCTGTCCATCAAAATGAAGGCTAAACGCAAGTCTAATGCAACCTCTAATTATATATATATATATATATATATATATATATATATATATATATATATAAACAAACCTCGCCCCCCCCTTCGGACCCCACCATCACAACACCGGCGGTTGTTGGTGATTTTAAAAATTTGCCACCGTCACAGCCCTATTACACTTAAATCTATGGCTTTAAAATCTACTTAAATCTATTTAGATTGTGGCATAAAAGGTTGCAGTGATGAACATTGTAGCCGATCATAGAAATGTTGAGTTCAGAAAAACTGGGATCTTGTCATTGCAGCTTGATTTCTGCACACTAACGAAAGCTTTCATCTTAACTAACAGTGCAAACGCAATGTAACTAAGAGATCGGTTGAATAAAACGGGAGTTTTGGTGCGAGTCCAGAACTTAGTCACTGATAAACTTGCACTGTTTGATTGACAGCTCTATCGATTGTAAAGGAAGCATTCTTTGATTGATTTCTATATATAATTTAATCACCATTTAAATAACTGATTATTTTCATCCTATTAATGGCAAGTTTACACTACAGGATTTTAAGCCCGATTTAAGCTCGATTTGCAAGGTAATGAGCTTGCCGACAAGTCAGGCTGTGATCAGGGAAATCAGCGAGTGATCTTCGTACCAATCTTTGTGTGAACTACTGAATGATGCATCAAAGATGTATAAAGCTCACTCACTCTATTGTTCTCCCAGTTCACCGGCCACATGTATTTTGGGACATATGGATGAATTCATGTTAAGATCAAGGTCATTATATAGGTATTTAAAAGAATCGGAATATTAGATAGTTGATGACATGGTGAGAAAATCAATACATCATCATAAAGTGTGGCCAGCTGGCCGCGGTGTGTCACGTGACAAGCATGACACGTCATGCGTCATGGAAACAATAAAGGGAAACGTTCTAAAACAACAGTCGCCTTAACTGTGGGAGGTCAGCCAGAATGTCTTAAACCTATGTGTGAAAGGGTTATTTTAATTTCAGCATACCAAGACGTTTTGGACAATTTCATGCTCCCAGCTTTGTGGGAACAGTTTGGGGATAGCCCCTTTCTGTTCCAACATGACTGTGCACCAGTGCACAAAGCAAGGTCCATAAAGACATGGATGAGCGAGTCTGGTGTAGAGGAACTTGACTAGCCTGCACAGAGTTCTGACCTCAACCCGAAAGAACACCTTTGGGATGAATTAGAATGGAGATTGCGAGCCAGGCCTTCTTGCCAGCATCAGTGCCTGACCTCACAAATGCGCTTCTAGAAGAATGGTCAAAAATTCCCATAAACACACTCCTAAACCTTGTAGAAAGCCTTCCCAGAGGAGTTGAGGCTGCAAAGGGTGTGCCAACTCCATATTAAACTCTATGTATTAAGAATGGGATGTCATTGAAGTTCAAAAGCTCAATGAAAAGTTGATTTCTCAATTCATGACCCCCAATTCATTTTTTATAGCAGGGGTGCTTCAATTAGCAAAAAAAACAAACAAAAAATGTTATATATTGCATTTATTTTATTTTATATTTTTTGAGGCGCACTATATAATAATTTAGATGTAAATGGCCATTTTCTTCCTTAATTTTTTTCCCCCCTCTGACTTAAACACTCAATTTCGATATGCAATAAACTTGCCATTGCAACTCAATTTGCAATCTGCACTCTTACAGATGTTTTCATCATTACTAAACACAGTGCAAACACTGTTTTGGGTTACACTTTATTTTAAAGTGTCTTTATTACACTGTAATACTATATTTAAGTGCTGATTAACCCCCTCTAGCAGGCGGCTGCGCCTGCGATACCACCTTGCTTTTTTTCTTATCAGTATGAAAGTGACTGAAAATACTGTCAATTTTGCACATACAATTAAGAGTTATACTCCATTTTAATTTTGGATGAAATGTCATCTTTTATTTGTGTACACTCAGAGTAAAAACAAAATGTTGTGTTTTTGGCAAAATAGAGAAAACTAGCATGATGCATGATCAGTCGTCTCCCTCTGAACAAAGTCCAATCTGATAGTTCTCAGAAAATTAACTGTAACTTAGTGAATACTAATCACAAAAAAAGAGACTTATGTCTGAAGAAACATTAAAATGTCAGGTTTTAAATCATGTAAGTCAAAATCGAAAACAAATATTCTGTTTATATAATCTGAATGAAAAGAGACATGTCAGACGTCCGTGAGTCGGCTCATTAGCCACTAATTCGGCCACGCCCACGGAACGAGCGCTATTCAGACGCAAATTCAGAGCAATACATGTATACATTGTCGCAATCGTGTATTTGTTATCTTCAAAAGTGTTTATCTGTATGTTATAGACATGGTTAGTGATCTCTGGAAGCCTCTGTTAGTTCATGGAATGTCACATGTTATGCCTGTTCTTCACCGAGTCATTTGTGGACTAAATGACCACTTTTGAATTGAAAACACAGTATCCAGTGTTCATAGAGATGACAATAAATATTGAATAAATATTACTCCTTTGTATAGAAAATTGACATAAACATATGAGAATCCATCAATATTTCTCCAAATGTGCATGCTTTTAAGCTAAAAGCCCTGATGGATGTTGTTTTGTCAAAGGTAACGACTCCGTTTTTCATATTCATAACTCCTGACGCATGGGCTATTAACAAATTACGGTCACTATAAGAGTAAAACAGAGGTCAAAATGTAAAACTTAAGTCTTTAGATCTTAAGATCTTTTTAATGATGTATAGTTTGTCAACTGCACATTAACATTTAGGCTATATAATATAACAAATAGCCTATATGAAATGCCATAGAGGTAACATGAATGTTCAAACTTTTTGCATCACAGAAATGAATTATATTTTAAAGTATATTAAAAATAGAAAACCATTATTTGGTTTGAGACTTGAGACTTCTTTTAAAAAAAGTATAATAGCAATGCATCCAATCTTTTGATTGTTACTGTAATTTAAATTATAATAGGCCTATACAACATTTTCTTCACATAATGTGCAATAATACAGTCATACATGAGATCACAAAAAAAATTTATTTTTTTTTTTTAGTCCAGAGTGGACATTATATTAACGTATTTCTGTTATCAGCATTATCACAGAGGGTTTTTTCACATAGCCTACCTCAGTGGTTCTCAAACCTGTCCTGGGGACCCCCCACCACTACACATTTTGCATGTCACCCTCATCTAACACACCTGATTCAAGTCATCAGCTAATTAGTAGAGACTGCAGGAGTTGAATTGGATGTGTTAGATGAGGGAGACATGCAAAATGTGCAGTGGTTGGGGGTCCCCAGGACAGGTTTGAGAACCACTGGCCTACCTGACTGAAAGGGCTCATTATGCAGGTCTTTGTCTTCTCAGGTGTGAATCACAGCAAGATTCACACCTCCGTGCATACTGTGTTTCTTGACAAAAATGTCTTACAAAATGTAACCCTTGTAGGTCCCTTCATCATTTTCGACGATTTAGTCCCTTGGGGTCAGATTGACTCCAGACTTTTAAAGCGATTGCATAAAGCGATTGCATAAGGAAATTAAATTATTATTATTTAATTTACTTCTCATCTATGCATTTATGCTGTGTTTTTGTGGATATTTTGTATTTTTTTTACCTATTTACTGCACAATTACTTAGGCATGTCATAAATTGGCTTATGAAAAATTGATTTTTAATGAAAAAAAAAAATCACTTCAGTGATGAACTTAATTAAATCTAATCTTTTTTTGATCCACTTCAAATGTTGACTACTATATTTGGACATTGCTCTTTGTTAGGGATAGAATACTACCATCAGGTTTGTGGAAAAACCTTAGGAATTATAGTGAAAGAAAAAAAAAGTGCAATGACCACATATCTCCAATAGTGGTCAATAGAGACTCTGTGTTTGTGTGCGTGTTTGTGTGCGTGTGTGTGTGTGTGTGTGTGTGTGTGTGTGTGTGTGTGTGTGTGTGTGTGTGTGTGTGTGTGTGTGTGTGTGTGTGTGTGTGTGTATGAGATGAAATGTTTGTTCCATGTTATGGTCAAGGACCAGACCTTTATTTACATGTAAAATTTTTCAGATTTATGCCAGTTTTGTTGAATTTATTTGCCAATTTCTTCAGAGATGCCCTCTGTTGCAGTCACACACGTGTGTGTGTATGTGAGTGTTTGTGTTTATGTGTGTGTATATGAAATAGAATGTTCGTTCCACTTTGAGTTTGTGGTCAAGGACCAGACCTTTATTTACATGTAAAATTCTTCAGTTTAAGGCCAGTTTTGTTGATTTTTATTTGATTTTTAAAAATGCTCTCTGTTGCAGTCACACACGTGTGGGTTTGTGTGTGCGTGTGTGTGTGTGTGTGTGTGTGTATGAGATAGAAAGTTTGCTCCACTTTGTATATATAGATTTATTTATTTATTTTGACAAATGAAATGAAAAAAAGTAATTTTTTTCATTTTCCCATTCATTTTCAATGTGGGGTCAATCTGACCCCAAGGGACTTTTTTTTTTTTTACGCACCTTTAGAACAACCAAATCAAACCCAGATTTTTTGTGCATGTTTTGATAGATTATTTAGGAGGATTCACAGAGTTTTATGTCCCTAAGATGAAGGGAACACTTTTTTTTAAAAACGAAGCAAACTGTCAGCGGGGTATTGTTTTATATGAATGAGTAGGCAGGATAATTTTTACATCATTTTGAAGCAAAAACTCTAGTCTACAACCTCCAATACCCAGAAGTCTTGTGAACACATATTTTGTATTTAGTTTGTGGTCATATTTCAGTGACTTAAGTTTTTTGTTTTTTCAATAACCACGCATAAACGTTATTCCTTCAAAAATACAAACATGTACATATTCCTCACATATTATGGTAGTTTGTGATGAATACAGTGTAATGACACCTTTTTCATTAATGTTTATGAACAACTGAAAAAAGCACAAATGTCAGGGCATGTCACAACTTCTCCAGGGCCCCAAAAATCCTCAGACCCCGGAGGGTTAAAGGGTCATGAAACCCCCCTGTTTTAGCCAGGTTGTTCACACCTCTGAGCTGGAAAAACTCTGTAAAAATGGGCGTGTAAAGCTCTGGAAAAGTGGGAGTGTAGAGGGGGGGAAGAGGGGAGAGAACAACCAATGAAGCACAGACATAGAACACATAATAATGAATATTAATATATGAGCACGGAGAAAATGACAACAAACTCCCAAGCACAAGGGAGAAATGCGAAAGAATATTTAATAGGACTAATAATAGGCTACTTTGATTACGTTTACGAGCAATGCAGTCTCAAAATCAGTCTTTTGTCTATTAGAATAATCGTGTCGTCACGTTCAGATTGGCTACACCACTTTATCAGTGTCCAGTTTGCACATATAATTAATTTGAAGAAGACTTGATGAAATATGTGTGCATAACTACACCGTGCTGGTTAATGTTTGGTGCCGGAGAATGTGTGAAATAAAAACTTTAAACATGCATACTTTATTCTGTATGAGCTATGAGCCATGTGGCTAGTGTTATTAAACTCATCGCGGAGCTCCGTGCTGAAACCGATCATATGCGTGCTTTAGTGTTTTCAATGATGTGCAGCCTATACATATCTGTTTACATCTCAAAAAAAGTGTTTTGGGGTTTCATGACCCTTTAATATTAATCAGTAACTAATATTATAACTACTTACTATAGGGTTAGGATTAGGGTTTATTTGGTTTAGGGTTGCATGTAATTATGCATAATTTATAGTTATTACTATAGTAACTACATGTAACATGTAACAATGACACTGTAAAATAAAGTGTTACTGAGATTTGTAACTGATTTGTAACCATGTAACTGATTATAATAGGATTTTTGGCTACAGTGCAGAACTTGGTCTTTGAACTGATTGACTGCTTCAGCGATTTATAAAATGAGTCGAATTGTGACTGGTTTACCAAAGAATCGACAGTGAAAAGATCCACAGATGCTTTACTGAGACATTCACATAGTTGAAAATAAACAGCCACTTTCCTAACATTTAGGAATTGGAAGGATTCAAAGGGAATTTCCTTTGGAAAGGTCAAAGAGACAATGATGAAGTTGGCATTGATTTGTGTCTGTGCAGGCCGTCTGGTGCTGATGTATTCATCTCTATTATGCAATAAAAAACCCGGAAGTAGAAAATTAGTCATTTTTGGCAGCTAAAGGGGACCTATTATGCAAAATTCACTTTTATGAGGTGTTTGAACACAGATGTGTGTCCACAGTGTGTGTAAACAACCAGCCTATAATGATAAAAATCCACCCAATCATTTTTTTTTTATTTTTTATAATACCCATTTATTATTTTCACTCTCTTAGAACACGCTGTTTTATATTTCCCCCTACTCCTACGTAAGAGTAGGGAAACCCCGTCCATGACTGGTGACGATCTGCCCTGTTAGCACAGACACCGCCCTGAGTGAGAAACACAGAGTCCACCATTTCTGTTTACTCGCAGTATCAGAGATATACAATGTCTGTGCCAAAAAAACATTACAAATTAAATGTCCTGTTGCTGGATGTACCAACGAACATACAAGGCTCCATAGACTCCTGCCTTCTGAGTCACTGAGGACACCATGGTTAAAGTCATTACTCAAGGATGAGATTGTTCTGTCACCGGAGCTCTCTTAGGCCGGGAGACATTTGCTCATTTGCATTTAAAGGGACACACCCCAAAAAGTGGCAATTTTAACATGTAATAAATTATCTGTGGGGTATTGAGCTAAAACTTCACATACACACTCTGGGGACATCAGTGACTTATTTTACATCTCTTAAAAAGGGCATAATAGGTCCCCTTTAAACTACCAAGTAAATATTGAGCTCGATGTCAGTGTTCAGGGAAAAATAGTTTTTTCAGTTCAGTTATATTTTTTGAGCATCTTGCATCATGAGTGTTGCATTTTAATCAAGTTAACTTAACTAAAAAATGTTTTTAAGACCTATGTATTCTGTTCCATTTATGTTTTATCCCACAAAAAGACTGAATGGTCAATAAAACTTCTGAGTACAAGCCATTACCACTTTTTTTTTTTTTTTTTTTTACATCTATCGATCCTATCAAGCATATGCCTTAAAGAATAATTCTTTATTTTTCTGTAGTATCCAAATATCCATATACTTTTCTTCTCAGGCTCAGATTATGTGGCTATAAATAAAAACAAAATAAAAAATATTGTTCAAGAAGAATAGTAACATTAATAATTTTATCTGTCATTTGGCTTACTTCTAAAATTTCAAAATCTTTTCACATTGCCAAATACAGTGATATTAAAAGACCACTATACACGATTGATTGGACACATTTACATAAAATGTATTCTCACATTCATAAACATTTAGCTGCAGAAACACATTTTATTCAAAGTATTTTTTATATAAAAAAAACTTTTGCACATCCATAGTGGTTTTTAATCTACTTAACCATACTTTTAAGAATTTTTTTTTTGTAAAAAAACAAAGAAAAACAACAAAAAAAATTTTTTAAATGCAGAAAGTTTTGTTCGTTTTTTTTTTTTTTTTTTGTTTTTTTTTATAACTAGCTGTATATAAGAACTATAGACGTTTATGGAATGTCAGTGGTTTATACACCATAATACTCCATGTATTAGTTTGCACATTTATTGTTAATATGAAAGAAAAGTCAATCTTGAGAGTGGTTTCATTTTGAATAAAAAAAAAGCTACTGATTCTGTGTTGAAGTTTTACTCTCAAATGAGAAGTCATGACATAATTAGTAAAAAAAAAACTAAATATGCAAATATGCACATTATCACACTCTTTACATAGGTTCTTGGGATCCCATAAAAATGAACATTTCTTCCAGGTTTGGTCATGTAATCCCAGTGATACCAGCCTTTGCAACTGACACATTCAATCTAAGAAATATTATAAAGTGACATTTCCAAAAAGAAAAACAATATGTATTATTAATTTTAAATACACTGTCATGTTCAAAACAAAGTGAAAAATAAGTGTCTACTTTGTCTGGTGTACAGCATATTTATTGGCACAAGTCATTATCTTTGGAAAATAATCTTTGTACTCCTCACCTGGTTGCCGCTACACACGCTTGACACCATCTGAACCAAATAAGTTTATATTGGTCTCATCAGACCACAGGACATGGTTCCAGTAATCCATGTCCTTTGTCTGCTTGTCTTCAGCAAACTGTTTGCGGGCTTTCTTGTGCATCATATTTAGAAGATCATGCAGACCAATTTGATGCATATGGTCTGAGCACTGACAGGCTGACCCTCCACCCCTTCAACCGCTGCAGCAATGCTGGCAGCACTCATACTTCTATTTCCCAAACACAACCTCTGGATATGACACTGAGCAAGTGCACTCAACTTCTTTCGTCGACCATGGCGAGGCCTATTCTGAGTGGAACCTGACCTGTTAAACCGCTGTATGGTCTTGGTCACCATGCTGCAGCTCAGCTTCAGGGTCTTGGCAATCTTCTTATAGCCTATGCCATCTTTATGTAGAGCAACAATTCTTGTTTTCAGACCCTCAGAGAGTTCTTTGCCATGTGGTACATACTTCCACGACAATCCATTAGGTGGACACCTGGGAAGACTAAAAACCTTGCTGAGGCTCCTGGAGGTGGCTTGGTGGCCATCAGTGCGTGCAGACGTCTGGAATTACGTCAAGGGATGTGAAACCTGCCAAAAATATAAACATGACAACACAAAACCCAGTGGTCTGCTGCAAACAACACAAGTAACAGAGCCTGGTCAAATTATGGGGGTGGACCTGATGGGACCATTCCCATGCAGCAAGAAACGCAACACCTACCTGTTAGTAATGGTGGATTACTACTCCAAATGGGTAGAATTGTTCCCCCTGCGTGACAGTAAAACACAAAAAATCGTGAGAATACTCAGAGAGGACATTTTCACCCGATGGGGGGTCCCGAAGAATCTTGTGTCTGACCGGGGCTCTCAATTTACTTCCAATGTGCTCTCTGAATTGTGTAACACCTGGGGAAGCATCCAGAAACTCACCACAAGCTATCACCCACAAACCAACCTGACAGAGAATCAACAAGACATTAAAAACAATGATAGCATCATATGTGGGGCAATATCATCAGTTGTGGGACCACTGGTTACCTGAGTTTCGTTTTGCTATCAACTCAGCCTATCAAGAGACCACTGGCAAAACCCCGGCTGAGCTGATGTTGGGCCGTCGACTTCAGGGACCCCTGGAAAGACTCATCCATAAAGCCCCTGTGTGTGTGTCTGAGACCTCATGTGAACGGACTCTTGCGAGATTCCACAAGTCCCGCGCGGCCTTTGCGTCACGTGTGGAAAACATGGAACTTTAAAGTTAGCCGGCAAACCGGCATCGAGCAGCGTCTGTGTTCGCTCCCTCACTCTGTCTCTTTTGTGGATTATTTGCCGAACTGTTTTTTCTGGAGTTTACTGCCGCCTCACCTGCGGAGTTTTGTCTGGGTGTTTTTGTTTTTGGGACTTTGGACTACTTACCAGGGAGGATTTTTAACAGTTTGGGTGGTCATGTTGGATCTGCTCACGGACATTCATTCATTCATTCATTTATGGACATTTTCCAGTGAGACTGATTTAATAACATACATACTACGTTTGGACTTTCGCTTTCACAGTTTTTGGTCTGTCATTTTTCATATTATTTCCAGAGGAACGAGCGGTTCCCTCGATTTTAGTGTGCACGTCATTCTGAGTGTTACAACTTTAACCACATTTAACAATACATTAGCAACATGCTAACGAAACATTTAGAAAGACAATCTACAAATATCACTAAAAATATCATGGATCATGTCAGTTATTATTGCTCCATCTGCCATTTTTCGCTATTGTCCTTGCTTGCTTACCTAGTCTGATGATTCAGCTGTGCACAGATCCAGATGTTAACCCTCTGGAGTCTGAGGCTGATTTGGGGCTTGGAGAAGTTTTGACATGCTCTGACATTTGTGAAGGAATAATGTTTATGCGTGGTAAAAAAAAAAAAAAACCTAAGTCACTGAAATAAGGCCAAAAAAAGTATATTAAATCTGTGTTCACAAGACTTCTGGTTATTGGGGGTTGTAGTCTAGAGTTTTTGCTTAAGAATTATGTAAAAATTATGCTGTCTACTCTTTCATATAAAACAATAGAGAGATTTAAAATTTGTAAGACACTTTTTGTCAAGAAACACAGTATGCAAGGAGGCGTGAATCTGCATAAATAATGGGCCATTTACACCTGAGAAGACAAAAGAATCACATAATAATGACCTTAAATGACTTGCATATTAATGTATTAATGTACATATAATGTATTATATGTATTTCTGTGATGCAAAGTGTCTGAACAATTATGTTACCTCTGTGGCATTTCATATAGGCTTTTAGCTTAAAGGCATGCACATTTGGAGAAATATTGATGGATTCTTATATATTTATGTAAATTTTCTATACTGAGAAGTAATATTTATTGTCATCACTATGAGTGCTGGATACTGTGTTTTTAATTCATACTTGCAGCCGGAGGGTGCTCTCTGTGCACATTTAGTCCACAAATTATTCTAATGAAGAAGGTGACATTTCAGGAATGGTGTTTTTAATTCATACTTGCAGCTGGAGGGCGCTCTGTACACCTTTAGGCCACATTCATATAAAGAAGAAAAGGAACTAGGAACTAACGGCATGTCTTCTAGAGATCGCTAACCATGGCTTTACCATCCAAATAAACACTTTTCAAGACAATAAATACACAATTGAGACGATGTATGCATGTATTGCCTCTGAATTTGCCTCTGAATAGCGCTGGCTCCGTGGGCGTGGCCGCATTAGCGGGTAATGAGCTGAATCACAGACTTCTGACATGGCTCTCTTTTCATACGGATTACATAAACACAGAATGTTTGTTTTCGCACGATTTAAAACCTGACATTTCAACGTTTCTTTAGACATAAGTGTCATTCTTTTTTTGTCATTAGTATTCATAAGTTGCAGTTCATTTTCTGAGAACTATCAGATTGGACTTCGTTCAGAGGGAGATGAGAGATCATGCATCATGTTTTCTTTATTTTGCGAAAAGCACAACATTTTGTTTTTACTCTGAGTGTACACATAAGAATACTCTGAGAGTACACATAATAATAAAAGAAGATATTCCACAGATTAAAATGGTGTATAGCTCTTAATTGTATGTGCAACATTGACAGAGTATTTTGAGTCTCTTTCACACTGGTAAGAAAAAAACTGCGGTGGTATTGCCGGCTATACCTCAGGCCTCAGAGTGTTAATGATCCTGACTGTTACGTAACAGTCTGTGTTATGTTGAGATTTGCCTGTTCTTCTGAGGTGTTTTAAACAAATGAGATTTATATAAGAAGGAGGAAACAATGCCGTTTGAGACTCACTGTATGTCATTTCCATGTACTGAACTCTTGTTATTCAACTATGCCAAGGTCAATTAAATTTTTAATTCTAGGGCACCTTTAATATTATTATGCCACCATACATTTCGACAAAATTATAAAGTTTAAAGACTCTCAAGGTAAAACAGAAAACAAATAACAAAAATACTTAAATGCTACTGGCAACTCAGTGGCTGTAATCATATCAAATATGGCTAACACACGACACAACATAACACAATACACATATAAACTGTTATAAATAACAGTTAGAATATAAGCTTAACTTTAACACTGGAACAATTACCTTTGTTATCCGAGGAGCGTGCGCTAATATTTTCAGTGGCACTTTAATGCAAAACAATATTTCAAAACACTGTCTCAACATCGTGATGTCTGTCAGCCATCAGCGATGGACGATGGCATCATCTATCGGCCCTACCTTTAGTTTAGCCAAGGTTCAAAGAAGAGACATCATTCAGCAAGCACAGTCAAGAATCCGGAGTGATCTTAGGGTTAATCAGTTCTTCTCAGTCCCGACAAACTTGAGTCCAAAAATGATTAATTACTGAACATTCCCAAAACATGTGATACATTGTACCAGTTACAGATCTTTGACATATAGTGCAGTTAAGATCAGATATTAATCCCATTCTGTGGTCTATATGGCATCGCATAGGCTCTATGGATAGTTTTAAAATGAATAAGTTGGTGACTCCAATTTCGAGGTGTTTCACTCATATTTGACCATACCGTGACGGGATGAATGAATGAAAGAATGAATGAGGCATTTATATAGCGCTTTCCTATGTACTGTACACCCAAAGCTCTTCACAATCATATCAGGGGTCTCTCCTCATCCACCACCAGTGTGCAGCATCCACTTGGATGATGCAACGGCAGCCACAGTACAACGCCGCCAAAGTGGCATGTGAAAGGTTTCTTTCCTGTCAATATATTAGTATTATTCCATAAAAGGGGAAAGTTTATAAAAATTTAGGTACTGTTTCAAACAGTTTCTCTGCTTTTTTCCAAACTGTCAAACTATTAGCAATTATAGTGCCAAATTTAACTTTGAATTTCTTGCGTTTTAAATCTGTGTATGGAAGGTCTTGAAGCCTGTTAGGCTGTACCAGAGCGGTCTCTATGGATTTCCAAGGCACCTTGCAATTCTCGTCCATCCAGACCTTAGTTGAAATGCCCAATAATAAAATTTTAAGTTAGGAAAAGACAACCCTCCCATCAATTTAGGATGCTGCGAAGTAGAAGACTTAATTCTAGCTGGTTTATTGTTCCATATAAATTTGGAAATTAAAGATTGGATTTGCTCAAGAATCTTAGGTGGAGGAGAAGTTGGAATCATGAAGAATAAAAAATTGAGACGTGGAAGAATGTTCATCTTAATGATAGAAATTCTTCCTTGTAAAGAATTTGGGAGAGTATTCCATTGTTGCAAATCTTCTGTCACCTTTTGAGAAATTTCCTTATAATTTTTGTGAGTGATTTCAATCCGTGTATCATTCGTTCATTCATTTTTCTATATAGAACCAAAAATAAAAAAAAAATAAAGTTTTTTTTTTTTATTTTCCTTTTTAAATCCAAAATGAAAAAACGGAAAACGACTTGTTTTCCGATTTTCGATTTTGTGCTCAAATTAAAAATGGAAAAAGCCCGGGACTTCCTGTGACGTCATGGTCGTGGCGGCAGCCTGATTTTTAAGCTCCCAGAGGAGAATTTGTTAAAACTAGCCAAACCTTAATTATAAATCTTACTTTCTGCAAAAAACACTCACAATAATCAATCGAAATGGCCAGCAATCGAAAAGACCAAATAAGAGGAGCAAAGCACCGAAAAAAGATGAACAACAGAATCCAAGGGAGGAGAAGAGCACATGGCGGCAGTGCTAGCCGAGCTGCGCATACTAAGAAAGGAGCACGCTGAAGCCTCTAAAGACACTAAAGACTCATTAGCAAGAGTAGAATCCGCATTGGCTGATGTAGACGAAAGGATGACGAAATTAGAACAGCGTGTGATAGAATACGAACAGAGGCTAAGTGATGCAGAAGATAAAACTCAAAGAAACGAGCGGGCCCTTCATTACTTGCTACAAAGAGATGCTAACTTGGCAGCAAAATGTGAAGACCTAGAGTCCAGAGCAAGACGGAACAATGTCCGCATATACGGCGTGAAAGAAGACTAGGAAACCAACAAAGACATGCTGAGTTTTATAAATGATCTCATCCGAACCTCACTGACATTACCAGAAGAGCTCAACTTAAAGGTGCCCTAGATTGTTTTTTACAAGATGTAATATAAGTCCTAGGTGTCCCCTGAATGTGTCTGTGAAGTTTCAGCTCAAAATACCCCATAGATTTTTTTTAATTAATGATGCCCCAAAATAGGCAGTTAAAAAAATTAACTATGCACTGATTTTTTCAGCACGGCCCCTTTAAGAGTTGCGCTTCCTCTGCCACACGAGCTGTTGACTATATTACAGCGCATTTACAAAGTTTACACAGCTAATATAACCCTCAAATGGATCTTTACAAGATGTTTGTCATGCATGCTGCATGCATGCTTCGAATTATGTGAGTAAAGTATTTATTTTAGATGGTTACGTTTGATTCTGTGTGAGTTTGAGGCTATATGCTCTGTGGCTAAAGCTAACATTACACACTGTTGGAGAGATTTATAAAGAATGAAGTTGTGTTTATGCATTATACAGACTGCAAGTGTTTAAAAATGAAAATAGCGACGGCTCTTGTCTCCGTGAATACAGTAATAAACGATGGTAACTTTAACCACATTTAACAGTACATTAGCAAAATGCTAACGAAACATTTAGAAAGACAATTTACAAATATCAGTAAAAATATCATGATATCATGGATCATGTCAGTTATTATTGCTCATCTGCCATTTTTCGCTATTGTTCTTGCTTGCTTACCTTGTCTGTGCACAGATCCAGCCGTTAATACTGCCTTTCCTTGTCTAATGTGTCGAATGGGCTGGCATATGTAAATATTGGGGTCATACATATTAATGATCCCGACTGTTACGTAACAGTCGGTTTTATGTTGAGATCCGAGTGTTTTCCGGAAGTCTTTTAAACAAATGAGATTTACATAAGAAGGAGGAAACAATGGGGTTTGAAACTCAATGTATGTCTTTTCCATGTACTGAACTCTTGTTATTCAACTATGCAGAGGAAAATTCAAATTCTGATTCGAGGGCACCTTTAAATGTAGTGAGGGCACACCGCTCACTATGAGACTGAAAGACCCAGCGAGCCCCCCGAGATCCATTATTGTCAGATTTCTAGATTACAGAATTAAAGAAACGGTAATCCAGGAAGCATGGAAACACCGCGAAGGAGTGCCATATAACGGACAAAGAATCTTCTTTGATCAGGACTACACCTCAGACATCCAGAAGAAACGCAAGCAAGTAAGAGACGTGATGAAAATTGCTTAAAGAGAAGAACATCAAAGCTCAATCGCCATTTCCTGCCAAGCTAAAAATTCACCTGAAATCTGGAACAAAGACCTTCACGACCCTCGCAGATGCGGCCGCAACGCTCGGAGAGTTGGGTATCCATGTCCACTTGAACGAACGTGAGACGCTACAGGCGGAACTCTTGAAAAACAAATGGACTGAGGCTTCAACGTCAAACAGAGCGAATTCAATGACCAACGCGGATTTGAAGAGCATTCTCCATGGTGGCCATCGATGAACAAATGAAACTTTATTGAACTGTGAGTAGTGATTTATAAAAAAAAAAAAAAAAAAAAAAAAAAAATAAGACTTATCCTATAACACCTGTTTGGCCAGTTTTATTATTTAAAGTTAATCAAAAAGAAAGGATGGGTTCTCCTCAGCGAGCGGTTTTTATTTTTTCTCTCTGTTTATTTATTTTTTTTCTATTTAGTTTCCTTTGGCGTTTACAATAGGCCATACTATAGGCAACATATCACGCTAAGGCTATAGTTGCGATAGCACTGTGTGCACATCCCCAGAGAGACTGGTCACAACTCTCTGTCCTTGTTGAGACTGAGTTTATGCTTGTTAGAACGGTCGGGTTTTTGGAAGTTTGTTTTTTTTCTTGTTCTATTTGTGAGTTCTTGTTCTCCACAATGGTGGAAGTTATATGTTATTCTTACAATTAAGCAGTCACATAAGATGCTTTGTAAACATGGGTATGGGTCTACATTTGGAAAATCAATGTTAACTCTAAAGATCAAAATCATGGGATATTGTTATCCACATGGATAAACTGACTGTAGTAAGCTATAATGTCCATGGATTAAACCATCCTATCAAAAGGAAGAAAATATTCAATCAGTTAAAAAAAATGCAATGTTCAATTGCATTACTACAAGAAACCCACTTATCAGAGAGCGAGCATATAAAACTAAGAAGGGAATGGGTGAATTTAGTATATAGTGCCTCAAATGGAAAAAAAAGAGGGGTGGCTATTTTAATCAACAGAAACTTGGCCTTTAATGCAGAGAAGGTGATACAGGATAAATCAGGTCGGTATGTCATGGTGGTTGGGAGTGCTGGAGGAACCAAGGTATCCATATTGAATGTATATGCCCCAAACGAATATGACCCAGTGTTCTTTAGAGAGATCGCCAACATCATTGCAGGCAATTCAAAAGGGGTATTAATAATAGGAGGGGAATTTAATGCAGTGCAGGATGGGAAGCTGGATAGGATACCCACTGAGAGGGGATCTCAGTGCTCCAAAACAAAAACCTTAAATAATTTTATGTCCGAACTGGGTCTTATAGACCCATGGAGAGCTAAAAATCCAAAAGGGAAAGATTTCAGCTTCTTCTCTAATGTGCACAATAGTTACTCAAGGATTGATTTTTTGTCTCCCCCAACAATACATGCATAAAGTAACAGACTGTTTCATTGAACCTATAACCTTGAGTGATCATGCACCTATTGTGCTGAAAGTAGACCTAGGCATGCACCCTTTTTTTTAGACATTGGAGGTTAAACGTATCACTGCTGAATAAGTCTGAAATAGTAGAAGACTTAAGTAAAACCTTAAAAGAATACTTTGAGATCAATGATAATGATGAAGTTAATCCTTAAATTCTATGGGAGGGAGCAAAAGCAGTTATAAGAGGAAAAATAATACAGATATCATAAAAAATAAAGAAACAGCGACTCAAGGAACAACTAAACCTGGAAAATAAAATAAAGCTTTTAGAGACACAACACAAATCCACAAGAACGAGAAACATTGATACAGAACTTAAGGAGACAAGAAAAACCTTGGACAAACTCCTGTCATATAAAGCAGAAGGGGCTTTAAGATTTTTGAAACAGAGATATTACGAGATGGGTAATAAAGCTAGCTGCCTTCTAGCATTTCAACTTCGTAAAGCTCAAGCTAATCGTACTGTGTCCAAGGTTTGTCATCCTGCACTGTGTAGAACAGTATCTCAACCCAAAGAGGTAGCAGATGCTTTTGCATCATTCTACCAAAACTTATACAAAGAACCAAGATTACAAACATCGGGAAAGGATACTGATACTTTCCTCACTGCTTTGAATCTCCCCACATTATCAGAAGAAATATCTAAACAGATGATAACACCAATTACAGAATCAGAAATAAGAGAGGCTATAAAAAGATTGAAAAACAACAAATCTCCAGGGGTCGATGGGCTTCCTGGAGAATTTTACAAATGCTTCATAAATGACCTCGCGCCCATATTAACTAAGGTGTTTAGATACTCCCTCTCCAAGAACAACCCTCCGGAGACATGGTCACAAGCCATTATCTCTGTGATTCAAAAGACATATGTTCAAAGACATATTACTACTCTGATTAAGCCAGATCAAACAGGATTCATTCCTAATAGACAGGGTGCTAATAATATAAGAAGAACCCTAAACATAATTACTTGCGCTAAAAGAGACAAACAAACATCAATGTTAATACGTTTTGATGCACAGAAAGCATTCGACACTGTAAATTGGGATTTTTTGTACAAAACGCTATCAGTAATGGGATTCCACCCAAAATTTGTAGACTGGGTCAGAGTTATTTACAGAAATCCAAAATCTCGTGTCAGAGTAAACGGATGCTGTTCTGAGTTCTTTAACCTACAGAGGGGGGTGAGGCAAGGGGACTGTCTTAGCCCTTTGCTCTTTGCTATAAATATTGAACCCTTGGCAGCATCCATAAGACAAAATGAGGAAATAAAAGGTATAAAAGACATGGGAAATAAGGAGCACAAGATATCTCTTTATGCAGATGATATCCTGACCTATATAAGGGATCCAGTCTTTTCTGTCCCTGCACTGCTAGATACCTTAAAAAAATATGGAGAACTCTCAGGTTATCAAATCAACCCATCAAAGTCTGAGGCAATGATGCTAGTTGGATATTGGCCAATTCAATTATCAGAAAGGCTTGATTTCCACTGGTCGCAAGGATTTAGATATCTGGGAATTATAATAACGACAGACCTATCAAAACTGTTTAAAGCCAACTACGGGAAATTGATGGACCACATAAAAGCAGACCTTATAAGATGGGAAATTCTGCCACTCTCCCTGATAGGAAGAATAGAAACTATAAGAATGAACATTTTACCAAGGTTGCTTTTTCTCTTCCAATCACTACCTATCTATGTTCCTGCCGCCACCTTTACCACATTAGATAAATGGCTATCCAAGTTTGGCAGGGAAAACGACCCAGACTTAAATTTAAAAGACTACTTTGCCCAAAGGAAAATTGAGGCTTGGACTTGACTAGCCTTAAAACATACTATTGGGCAGCTCAATTGAGATCCATGGTTGCGTGGATCTCCCAAGATATTGACACTATATGGGTTGGAATGGAGCAGAGTGAATGCCCAAATTTGCCATTGGATTCAATCCAATTCCTAAACCAAGACATATGGGGGGAAAAGAAGATTACTAATATATGGAGTAAGAACACCTTAAAAATATGGTCAATTGTGAGGAAAAAACTTCAACTTCCCATGACTATTTCCAGAGCTATAAGGATAGCAAATAATTGTGAGTTCTCCCCAGCTAAGCTGGACAAGGGTTTCCTGAAATGGACAGAAAGGGGTCTAGTGGTTTTGGACCAGCTGTTTGACGGAGCAGCCTTGAAATCATTTGAACAGCTCAAAGAGAAATATGATTTACCAAATCAAGACTTCTTTAGGTACTTACAAATTAGACATTACCTCCAAAATCATCAAGAATGGGAAAAGCTCTGCTCTCTGCCAACAAAAATAGAACATTTCTTCATATCAATAACAGAAGGAACAGTGAAGTCAAAATTCATTTCACATATTTACAAAATATTGCGGGAAGAATTTAAAGATAACAATTTAGACATTAAAGAAAAATGGGAATTAGAAATGAATACAATAATTACAGATAAGCAGTGGGAGATTTCATGCAGTCAAGGACACATGGTAACCAGTAGTCCTAACTGGAAAGAATTTGGATGGAAAATTAAAATGAGATATTTTAGGACTCCATTCATAACATCAAAATGGAGCAACACCTCAGACGGCTGTTGGAGGGGTTGTGGCTTAGTGGGAGACCACAAGCATATATTTTGGGACTGCCCGAAGATATCAGAATACTGGCAAAATGTACAAAAAGAAATAAAAAAATGTCTCTGTATAGATCTACCTCTTGAACCATCATACTTTGTGCTAGGGGTACTGCCAGCTGACTTTGAAGAGAATAGCCAAACATGTTTGCTGAGAATCCTTCTTTTAATAGCGAATAAGACAATCACAGCCTCCTGGCTGAAGCCACACCCTCCAACGGTTGCACAATGGAGGGAAAGAATCCAAGACGTTTATAACATGGAGCATATAACAGCAATATTACAACTGAAAGCAGATGTATTCCTAAATAAATGGTCTTCCATTGCCCAACATTTTCATTTGATATGACTATTATGCAGACTATATTTTTTTTACTTCTATTATTATTTTATTTACTTATTTATTTGTCATTTATTTATCAATGGTCATTTGCATTATAAAAATTATTGTTATTATTTACAAAATGTATATGTGGTACCGCAGAGATAAGGATCTTACCTCACATATATTATTATTAGGATGGAAGACATCTATGGACTGCTATTCTATTTGTGGACTTGCCCTGGACACTTAATTGTATCATTAATATCGTACCGTCAAAAAGTTCATTTGTGACATACTTTATGACTGCACTTGATAAAATAAAACAAAAGTTCAAAAAAAAAAAAAAAAAAAAAAAGGAAAAAGCCCTAACGAGCCCGGTCCGTGTACGTTTTGATAGTTTGTTTTCCAATTTGAAATGAAATACGCAGAAACGAGAAAACGGTCGTTTCTTGTTTTTTCGTTTGTTAAAAAAAAAACGGGAAAATGAGATTTTAACTCGATTTTCGTTTTTTTCGGGTCACGGATAGAAAACGCAAACACGACTTCAAAACTCGTTTTCCACATGTGGGCGGTCATTACACGCCCCTTTCAGCCGATTGGTCTATCAAATCTGAGCCAGTGACGTCATCTTCAGTTCGTTCAACAAAATAATAGTCCTCTGCTGCTATATCAGTAGATGTCATAAATCGGCTTTCTTCTGTGCAACCAACGCGTATTTCACAGAAATATGTTTGCACAGATAAAAAAAAAGTTTAAAAAACCTACAGTAAATTTAATTAAGTCTGTTTTTAAGCTGTCATTGTGTTTTTAAAATGTAAAATGTAAATGCCTCTACATCTACATCTATTAAGCGCATGACATCCTTTGGGCTATATACCACCGATCACTAGGCTATACGTAATGACAGACTATTCCATTATAGATCAGTGGCTACTGCACTCATTTTTTCTTTTTTTTTCTTTCTTATTTTAATGTTTTATTTACATTTTATACATTTAAATTCAATCATTTAGCAGACGCATTCCTTGCAGTAGACTATGCAGTCATATTAGAAAATAGGCTATCCACTAGGTGGCAACACCTATTAACGGTATCGCCATCGATCGGGGGGCTTTTTAGATTAAACACTTTTATGAACACAGTGAACATTATTATATGTCACAGTTTACTTGCTATCCTCACTTTTTCTGTCTTTCCTTCGCTTTTGAATGAATTAGCTATAAATGGCCCTGAAACTTTTACTTTCAATTTCGATTTAACGGCTATTGGCGATTCTGCGTCAATTGCTTTAGTGGACAACAGCAAAACAAAAACTCTCGTATATTAAACATAGAACTTTTATTATCTTTGTAATTATTTTATTATCTTTTATCATATTTGTAATTATTTTTAAATAATAAATATAGTTTAGCCTCCGAATCATGAATATTGAAACATTTGGATTTGTGTCAAATTAGAGAGGTAGTTATACAACCGGTTTCTGTTCAGTTCAGCTTTAAATGAATTCGTTTTGGCTTAACATTTATATATTATTTTTGTCATAACTAAAATAGCTATGTAGCTGTAATTTTGATCTTTAATGTTTGATCTTTACATATTCCCTCAATCTTTTAACCAAAGGGTTATTAACATTAGCCTATATTCAGCAGGCAATGTTAGGCTAAATAAATAAAGAGAGATGAGCTATTGTTCGTTTTTCAAAATTGCTTACACTACTATTTATTGTGATTTATTCTATTTATTCAAAACATTTAAATTCAATCATTTAGCAGACGCATTCCTTGCAGTAGACTATGCAGTCATATTAGAAAATAGGCTATCCACTAGGTGGCAACACCTATTAACGGTATCGCCATCGATCGGGGGGCTTTTTAGATTAAACACTTTTATGAACACAGTGAACATTATTATATGTCACAGTTTACTTGCTATCCTCACTTTTTCTGTCTTTCCTTCGCTTTTGAATGAATTAGCTATAAATGGCCCTGAAACTTTTACTTTCAATTTCGATTTAACGGCTATTGGCGATTCTGCGTCAATTGCTTTAGTGGACAACAGCAAAACAAAAACTCTCGTATATTAAACATAAAACTTTTATTATCTTTGTAATTATTTTATTATCTTTTATCATCTTTGTAATTATTTTATTTTGTAAATATTCGTGGCTCAAACAGCGGGAACATTTACTGTATGCAGTTCTGTGGATGTTTTGGAAAACTTAAACTAAACAAAAATTATTGTTGCTTTGTCAATATAATTTCTGTTTTTCCCCCCTGACTTTTTAACTGATGCGATTATCGTTTCATTAACCCGACAAGATTATATTAAATTAGAATCAAACAAAATTTTATAAATGTCTGTGAATCATTAAAAAATCCCAGGGGTTTAGTTGTAGCTGAACAGTATGAGTATCGGTTCATTTTTGAGAAGTTCACAGAAAGGAAACCGAGACGGCAGAAAATTTCTTTGTTTATTTTACGAGCAATGTTTCTTTTTTTTTTTCTTTTTTTTTTGTGAGTGTACAAAAATAATAGGCGTATTTAACCCTTCACAGATTCGAATGGTGTTACATATATTTGACCATAAATGTCTGAGTATTTTAATTTGTTTCTGCTTTTAGGATAAGAAAATTCAAGTGAACGCGTCGGCGCATCACGCGCAACATCAGTTTTAGTAACTTGACATCACAGCCTGTAACTGTCAAAATAACATACATTCAGCCAAATATATAAAAAGTTATACTGCTCATTTTAAGTAGTCTGTGTAGGCTACAATAAAAGCGTTTAAATAATACATATAGTTTAGCCTCCGAATCATGAATATTGAAACATTTGGATTTGTGTCAAATTAGAGAGGTAGTTATACAACCGGTTTCTGTTCAGTTCAGCTTTAAATGAATTCGTTTTGGCTTAACATTTATATATTATTTTTGTCATAACTAAAATGGCTATGTAGCTGTAATTTTGATCTTTAATGTTTGATCTTTACATATTCCCTCAATCTTTTAACCAAAGGGTTATTAACATTAGCCTATATTCAGCAGGCAATGTTAGGCTAAATAAATAAAGAGAGATGAGCTATTGTTCGTTTTTCAAAATTGCTTACACTACTATTTATTGTGATTTATTCTATTTATTCAAAACAGAATAAAATAAAAACTAGTTTTTTTTTTATTTATTTTTTTTTTTATCTGTGCTTTTCATCTGCTCCTCTGTGTAGGTAGTGCAGTTTCACTATGCATATTGAACTACAAACAGCATTACAACAGTCTGTCTGCTGATTAACATTTCTAGAATAAATATTTCTGTGAAATACGCCTTAGGTTGCACAGAAAAAAGCCGATTTATGACATCTACTGATATAGCGGCAGAGGACTGTTATTTTGTTGAACGAACTGAAGATGACGTCACTGGCTCAGATTGACCAACCGGCTGAAAGGGGCGTGTAATGACCGCCCACATGTGGAAAACGAGTTTTGAAGTCGGGTTTCCGTTTTCTATCGGTGACCAGAAAAAAAGAAAATCGAGTCAAAATCTTGTTTTTCCGTTTTTTTTTTACAAACGAAAAAATGGGAAACGACCGTTTTCTCGTTTCTGCTTATTTAATTTCAAATTGGAAAACAAACTATCAAAACGTACACGGACCGAGCCCTCAAATTACATTTTGGTTTTCTCATTGGATGCAAGTGGCTTAACGGAAGTGATCGTTACGCGCGCGGGGAAAGCGTCAAAGCGAGTGACATGGCCGGACTGAAGTAGTTAACAATACATAGGCTGTACTAAAATAAAATAGATAAATAAAAATGAAAAATATGAAACGAAATAATTAATAAATATAAATGTGCATATACATATACAATAAATAAATGCAATGTAAAAGCTAAGGAAACTGAATCATTGTATAGAATATATAAAGTTGCTCAAAATATTGGCCATATGCAGTGTTAATGCAAAAGTAACTAGTTAGGGCCCGAGCACCGATGTTGTGAGGACCCTATTGGAATTGCTCCGTTTATTATTATTATTAGGGCCCAAGCGAAAATTCGCGCAGGGCCCTCTTGTTCTTCTAAGGATTATTATTAGGGCCAAAGCCCTGTAAGGGGCTGAAGGCCCTTTTGTTTTCTTTAGGATTATTATTAGGGCCAAAGCCCTCTAAGGGGCTGAAGGCCCTTTTGTTTTCTTTAGGATTATTATTATTAGGGCCAAAGCCCCGTAAGGGGCTGAAGGCCCTATTGTTTTCTTTAGGATTATTAGGGCCAAAGCCCAAGGGGCTGAAGGCCCTTTTGTTAGGGCCCAAGCGAAAATTCGCGCAGGGCCCTCTTGTTCTTCTAAGGATTATTAGGGCCAAAGCCCTCTAAGGGGCTGAAGGCCCTTTTGTTTTCTTTAGGATTATTATTATTAGGGCCCAAGCGAATTAAGCGCGCAGGGCCCTCTTGTTCTTCTAAGGATTATTAGGGCCCAAGCGAATTAAGCGCGCAGGGCCCTCTTGTTCTTCTAAGGATTATTAGGGCCCAAGCGAATTAAGCGCGCAGGGCCCTCTTGTTCTTCTAAGGATTATTAGGGCCCGAGCACCGATGGTGTGAGGACCCTATTGGAATTGCTCCGTTTATTATTATTATTATTATTATTATTATTATTATTATTATTAGGGCCCAAGCGAAAATTCGCGCAGGGCCCTCTTGTTCTTCTAAGGATTATTATTATTTTTTTAGGGCCCAAGCGAAAATTCGCGCAGGGCCCTCTTGTTCTTCTAAGGATTATTAGGGCCCAAGCGAAAATTCGCGCAGGGCCCTCTTGTTCTTCTAAGGATTATTAGGGCCCAAGCGAAAATTCGCGCAGGGCCCTCTTGTTCTTCTAAGGATTATTAGGGCCCAAGCGAAAATTCGCGCAGGGCCCTCTTGTTCTTCTAAGGATTATTATTTTTTATTTTTTTTTTTTCCGTCTTCCGGGGCTTTTGGGGGGCCTTAACATGCTCAAAAACTCTTGAAAATTGGCACACACATTGGAATCCGCGGCCATTAGGACGCCGGAGAGGCTGGTACCCGGGCGTGGCAGGGGGGCTCGACAGCGCCCCCTTGAAAAAAGTCTGAAAATTTGGTCCATATATTAAACATGCTTGCACGTATTAGTATGAAACTCGGTACACATATACACCTCATCGGGCCGAACAACTTTCGCGCTCTAAGTTAATCGCCACGCCAACAGGAAGTCAGCTATTAAGGGTTGTTTGAAAAACGCATGCTCTGGAATTTGATATACTCCTCCTAGACGATTAATCCGATCGCCACCAAACTCGGTCAGCATGAAGTCAAGACACTGATGATTAAAAATTGCCAGGGGATTTTTGATATCTCGAACGGTTTGGCCGTGGCGAGGCAACGAATTTATGGCGAGAAAAAGGAAACAGGAAATGTGTTATAACGTCTTAATACATATATTGATCTTTATGAAACTTCACGAGTGTGTTCGTTATAGGAGTCTGATCACATGGATGTGACTATTGTGAGTCAAAGTTATAGCGCCACCAACTGGCAGCAGGAAGTGTATCACTTTTTGAAATGTTTTGAGATCACCCTCTTATTTTTACCTGATTTGCTTCAAACTTCATCAGTGTAATGTCAATACACAGCAGATGTAGACCTATGACAGGATTTTTGATATTTGAAATATTGTTGCCATGGCAACAGGTCAAACTGTAATAATATTCTTGAGTGTTTTTGAGGCTCTTAACATGCTTCAAATTGCATGAAACTCGACACACACATCAATATTGTCAACCAGTAGACATGGACAAAGCCATAGAAATGGGCGTGGTGGAGGGGCTCAGTAGCGCCACCTTTTGACAAAAGTGGGGGGGTTAGTTTTTCCTACAGTCACCAAACTCGGTACACATATTATTCTCAAGCCGGACAATTTTCTAATTTACATTCATTAGCTCCGACCAACAGGAAGTCAGCTATTTTGGTTTGAATGTTAATTTTTTGAAAAAACAGGCTATGAATTTTATACTACTACTCCTACAGGGTTTATCCAATTTACACCAAGCTTTTTTTAACTTGTTGCGAACACATTGAAGTTGTTTAATTGCAAACGGATTTTGGATATCTCAAACGGTTTGGCCGTGGCGAGGCAACGAATTTATGGCGAGAAAAGGGAAACAGGAAATGTGTTATAACTTCTACATACATTGATTGATGTTTATGAAACTTCAGGAGTGTGTTGGTTGTAGTAGTCTGATCACATGGATGTAACTATTGTGAGTCAAAGTTATAGCGCCACCAAATGGCAGCAAGAAGTGTATCACTTTTAAAATGCTTTGAGATCACCCTCTTATTTTTACCTGATTTGCTTCAAACTTCATCAGTGTAATGTCAATACACAGCAGATGTAGACCTATGACAGGATTTTTGATATTTGAAATATTGTTGCCATGGCAACAGGTCAAACTGTAATAATATTCTTGAGTGTTTTTGAGGCTCTTAACATGCTTCAAATTGCATGAAACTCGACACACACATCAATATTGTCAACCAGTAGACATGGACAAAGCCATAGAAATGGGCGTGGTGGAGGGGCTCAGTAGCGCCACCTTTTGACAAAAGTGGGGGTTAGTTTTTCCTACAGTCACCAAACTCGGTACATATATTATTCTCATCAAGCCGGACAATTTTCTAATTTACATTCATTAGCTCCGACCAACAGGAAGTCAGCTATTTTGGTTTGAATGTTAATTTTTTTGAAAAAACAGGCTATGAATTTTATACTACTACTCCTACAGGGTTTATCCAATTTACACCAAGCTTTTTTTAACTTGTTGCTAACACATTGAAGTTGTTTAATTGCAAACGGATTTTGGATATCTCAAACGGTTTGGCCGTGGCGAGGCAACGAATTTATGGCAAGAAAAGGGCAACAAAGTGTTATAACTTCTGCATACATTAATTGATTTTGATGAAACTTTGGCTCAGTCTTCGTTGTACAAGGCTGATCACATGGATTTGACTATTGTGATTCAAAGTCATAGCGCCACCAACTGGAAGCAGAAAATGTGTCACTTTCAGCATACATTGAGATCACCCTCTTATTTTTACCTGATTTGCTTCAAAATTAATCAGAATAATGTTAAAACTTGGCACATGTAATCCTTTGAAAATGGGCAGGGAGGAGGGGCTCTATAACGGCACCTTGTAGTGCAGTAAATGTAGAGTGAATTTGACATAGTCCTTTGATGTTTAACCGTTTTAAGTGCCTATTGCCCGCTGTGCACAGTTGCCCTGAAGCCACCGGGGTGGCGGTGCCACCGGGCTTGGGCCCGCCATCGCTGCTCGCAGCTATATTTATTATTAGGGCCCAAGCGAAAATTCGCGCAGGGCCCTCTTGTTCTTCTAAGGATTATTATTATTTTTTTTTTTTTTTTTTTTACGTCTTCCGGGGCTTTTTGGGGGCCTTAACATGCTCAAAAACTCTTGAAAATTGGCACACACATTGGAATCCGCGGCCATTAGGAAGCCGGAGAGGCTGGTACCCGGGCGTGGCAGGGGGGCTCGACAGCGCCCCCTTGAAAAAAGTCTGAAAATTTGGTCCATATATTAAACATGCTTGCACGTATTAGTATGAAACTCGGTACACATATAGACCTCATCGGGCCGAACAACTTTCGCGCTCTAAGTTAATCGCCACGCCAACAGGAAGTCAGCTATTAAGGGTTGTTTGAAAAACGCATGCTCTGGAATTTGATATACTCCTCCTAGACGATTAATCCGATCGCCACCAAACTCGGTCAGCATGAAGTCAAGACACTGATGATTAAAAATTGCCAGGGGATTTTTGATATCTCGAACGGTTTGGCCGTGGCGAGGCAACGAATTTATGGCGAGAAAAAGGAAACAGGAAATGTGTTATAACGTCTTAATACATATATTGATCTTTATGAAACTTCACGTGTGTGTTCGTTATAGGAGTCTGATCACATGGATGTGACTATTGTGAGTCAAAGTTATAGCGCCACCAACTGGCAGCAGGAAGTGTATCACTTTTTGAAATGTTTTGAGATCACCCTCTTATTTTTACCTGATTTGCTTCAAACTTCATCAGTGTAATGTCAATACACAGCAGATGTAGACCTATGACAGGATTTTTGATATTTGAAATATTGTTGCCATGGCAACAGGTCAAACTGTAATAATATTCTTGAGTGTTTTTGAGGCTCTTAACATGCTTCAAATTGCATGAAACTCGACACACACATCAATATTGTCAACCAGTAGACATGGACAAAGCCATAGAAATGGGCGTGGTGGAGGGGCTCAGTAGCGCCACCTTTTGACAAAAGTGGGGGGGTTAGTTTTTCCTACAGTCACCAAACTCGGTACACATATTATTCTCATCAAGCCGGACAATTTTCTTATTTACATTCATTAGCTCCGACCAACAGGAAGTCAGCTATTTTGGTTTGAATGTTAATTTTTTGAAAAAACAGGCTATGAATTTTATACTACTACTCCTACAGGGTTTATCCAATTTACACCAAGCTTTTTTTAACTTGTTGCGAACACATTGAAGTTGTTTAATTGCAAACGGATTTTGGATATCTCAAACGGTTTGGCCGTGGCGAGGCAACGAATTTATGGCGAGAAAAGGGAAACAGGAAATGTGTTATAACTTCTGCATACATTGATTTGATGTTTATGAAACTTCAGGAGTGTGTTGGTTGTAGTAGTCTGATCACATGGATGTAACTATTGTGAGTCAAAGTTATAGCGCCACCAAATGGCAGCAAGAAGTGTATCACTTTTAAAATGCTTTGAGATCACCCTCTTATTTTTACCTGATTTGCTTCAAACTTCATCAGTGTAATGTCAATACACAGCAGATGTAGACCTATGACAGGATTTTTGATATTTGAAATATTGTTGCCATGGCAACAGGTCAAACTGTAATAATATTCTTGAGTGTTTTTGAGGCTCTTAACATGCTTCAAATTGCATGAAACTCGACACACACATCAATATTGTCAAACCAGTAGACATGGACAAAGCCATAGAAATGGGCGTGGTGGAGGGGCTCAGTAGCGCCACCTTTTGACAAAAGTGGGGGTTAGTTTTTCCTACAGTCACCAAACTCGGTACACATATTATTCTCATCAAGCCGGACAATTTTCTAATTTACATTCATTAGCTCCGACCAACAGGAAGTCAGCTATTTTGGTTTGAATGTTAATTTTTTGAAAAAACAGGCTATGAATTTTATACTACTACTCCTACAGGGTTTATCCAATTTACACCAAGCTTTTTTTAACTTGTTGCTAACACATTGAAGTTGTTTAATTGCAAACGGATTTTGGATATCTCAAACGGTTTGGCCGTGGCGAGGCAACAAATTTATGGCAAGAAAAGGGAAACAAAGTGTTATAACTTCTGCATACATTAATTGATTTTGATGAAACTTTGGCTTAGTCTTCGTTGTACAAGGCTGATCACATGGATTTGACTATTGTGATTCAAAGTCATAGCGCCACCAACTGGAAGCAGAAAATGTGTCACTTTCAGCATACATTGAGATCACCCTCTTATTTTTACCTGATTTGCTTCAAAATTCATCAGAATAATGTTAAAACTTGGCACATGTAATCCTTTGAAAATGGGCAGGGAGGAGGGGCTCTATAGCGGCACCTTGTAGTGCAGTAAATGTGGAGTGAATTTGACATAGTCCTTTGATGTTTAACCGTTTTAAGTGCCTATTGCCCGCTGTGCACAGTTGCCCTGAAGCCACCGGGGTGGCGGTGCCACCGGGCTTGGGCCCGCCATCGCTGCTCGCAGCTATATTTTTTTTAATTTTTTTTTTATTTTTTTTCCGTCTTCCGGGGCTTTTTGGGGGCCTTAACATGCTCAAAAACTCTTGAAAATTGGCACACACATTGGAATCCGCGGCCATTAGGACGCCGGAGAGGCTGGTACCCGGGCGTGGCAGGGGGGCTCGACAGCGCCCCCTTGAAAAAAGTCTGAAAATTTGGTCCATATATTAAACATGCTTGCACGTATTAGTATGAAACTCGGTACACATATAGACCTCATCGGGCCGAACAACTTTCGAGCTCTAAGTTAATCGCCACGCCAACAGGAAGTCAGCTATTAAGGGTTGTTTGAAAAACGCATGCTCTGGAATTTGATATACTCCTCCTAGACGATTAATCCGATCGCCACCAAACTCGGTCAGCATGAAGTCAAGACACTGATGATTAAAAATTGCCAGGGGATTTTTGATATCTCGAACGGTTTGGCCGTGGCGAGGCAACGAATTTATGGCGAGAAAAAGGAAACAGGAAATGTGTTATAACGTCTTAATACATATATTGATCTTTATGAAACTTCACGAGTGTGTTCGTTATAGGAGTCTGATCACATGGATGTGAGTATTGTGAGTCAAAGTTATAGCGCCACCAACTGGCAGCAGGAAGTGTATCACTTTTTGAAATGTTTTGAGATCACCCTCTTATTTTTACCTGATTTGCTTCAAACTTCATCAGTGTAATGTCAATACACAGCAGATGTAGACCTATGACAGGATTTTTGATATTTGAAATATTGTTGCCATGGCAACAGGTCAAACTGTAATAATATTCTTGAGTGTTTTTGAGGCTCTTAACATGCTTCAAATTGCATGAAACTCGACACACACATCAATATTGTCAACCAGTAGACATGGACAAAGCCATAGAAATGGGCGTGGTGGAGGGGCTCAGTAGCGCCACCTTTTGACAAAAGTGGGGGTTAGTTTTTCCTACAGTCACCAAACTCGGTACACATATTATTCTCATCAAGCCGGACAATTTTCTAATTTACATTCATTAGCTCCGACCAACAGGAAGTCAGCTATTTTGGTTTGAATGTTAATTATTTGAAAAAACAGGCTATGAATTTTATACTACTACTCCTACAGGGTTTATCCAATTTACACCAAGCTTTTTTTAACTTGTTGCGAACACATTGAAGTTGTTTAATTGCAAACGGATTTTGGATATCTCAAACGGTTTGGCCGTGGCGAGGCAACGAATTTATGGCGAGAAAAGGGAAACAGGAAATGTGTTATAACTTCTGCATACATTGATTGATGTTTATGAAACTTCAGGAGTGTGTTGGTTGTAGTAGTCTGATCACATGGATGTAACTATTGTGAGTCAAAGTTATAGCGCCACCAAATGGCAGCAAGAAGTGTATCACTTTTAAAATGCTTTGAGATCACCCTCTTATTTTTACCTGATTTGCTTCAAACTTCATCAGTGTAATGTCAATACACAGCAGATGTAGACCTATGACAGGATTTTTGATATTTGAAATATTGTTGCCATGGCAACAGGTCAAACTGTAATAATATTCTTGAGTGTTTTTGAGGCTCTTAACATGCTTCAAATTGCATGAAACTCGACACACACATCAATATTGTCAACCAGTAGACATGGACAAAGCCATAGAAATGGGCGTGGTGGAGGGGCTCAGTAGCGCCACCTTTTGACAAAAGTGGGGAGGTTAGTTTTTCCTACAGTCACCAAACTCGGTACACATATTATTCTCATCAAGCCGGACAATTTTCTAATTTACATTCATTAGCTCCGACCAACAGGAAGTTGGCTATTTTGGTTTGAATGTTAATTTTTTGAAAAAACAGGCTATGAATTTTATACTACTACTCCTACAGGGTTTATCCAATTTACACCAAGCTTTTTTTAACTTGTTGCTAACACATTGAAGTTGTTTAATTGCAAACGGATTTTGGATATCTCAAACGGTTTGGCCGTGGCGAGGCAACGAATTTATGGCAAGAAAAGGGAAACAAAGTGTTATAACTTCTGCATACATTAATTGATTTTGATGAAACTTTGGCTTAGTCTTCGTTGTACAAGGCTGATCACATGGATTTGACTATTGTGATTCAAAGTCATAGCGCCACCAACTGGAAGCAGAAAATGTGTCACTTTCAGCATACATTGAGATCACCCTCTTATTTTTACCTGATTTGCTTCAAAATTCATCAGAATAATGTTAAAACTTGGCACATGTAATCCTTTGAAAATGGGCAGGGAGGAGGGGCTCTATAACGGCACCTTGTAGTGCAGTAAATGTGGAGTGAATTTGACATAGTCCTTTGATGTTTAACCGTTTTAAGTGCCTATTGCCCGCTGTGCACAGTTGCCCTGAAGCCACCGGGGTGGCGGTGCCACCGGGCTTGGGCCCGCCATCGCTGCTCGCAGCTATATTTATTATTATTATTTTTTTTTTTTTTTTTTTTTTCGTCTTCCGGGGCTTTTTGGGGGCCTTAACATGCTCAAAAACTCTTGAAAATTGGCACACACATTGGAATCCGCGGCCATTAGGACGCCCCAGAGGCTGGTATCCGGGCGTGGCAGGGGGGCTCGACAGCGCCCCCTTGAAAAAAGTCTGAAAATTTGGTCCATATATTAAACACGCTTGCACGTATTAGTATGAAACCCGGTACACATATAGACCTCATCGGGCCGAACAACTTTCGTACTCTAAGTTAAACGCCACGCCAACAGGAAGTCAGCTATTAAGGGTTGTTTGAAAAACGCATGCTCTGGAATTTGATATACTCCTCCTAGACGAATAATCCGATCGCCACCAAACTTGGTCAGCATGAAGTCAAGACACTGATGATTAAAAATTGCCAGGGGATTTTTGATATCTCGAACGGTTTGGCCGTGGCGAGGCAACGAATTTATGGTGAGAAAAAGGAAACAGGAAATGTGTTATAACGTCTGCATACATATATTGATCTTTATGAAACTTCACGAGTGTGTTGGTTGTAGTAGTCTGATCACATGGATGTGACTATTGTGAGTCAAAGTTATAGCGCCACCAACTGGCAGCAGAAAATGTGTCACTTTCAGCATACATTGAGATCACCCTCTTATTTTTACCTGGTTTGCTTCAAAATTCATCAGAATAATGTTAAAACTTGGCACATGTAAACCTTTGAAAATGAGCAGGGAGGAGGGGCTCTATAGCGGCACCTTGTAGTGCAGTAAATGTGGAGTGAATTTGACATAGTCCTTCGATGTTTTACCGTTTTAAATGCCTATTGCCCACCGTGCACAGTTGCCCTGAAGCCACCGGGGTGGCGGTGCCACCGGTCTTGGGCCCGTCATCGCTGCTCGCAGCTATATTCTTCTTCTTCTTCTCCAAAGTGAATCGCATTTGAGAGGGCCTAAACGTGCTCGAAAACTCACGAAACTTTGCACACGCGTTAGAAGTGGTGCAAATTTACGTCTGTTATGGGTTTTGGAATTGGGCGGGGCAAAATGGCTCGATAGCGCCATCTAACGTACAGCCCCACTCGCTACATTTCACTAGGGTTTTGAAATTCGGTACACACATTTATCAGCCCAGTACCTACAAAAAATTCTCTTGGAGCGAAATCCGAAACCAAACAGGAAGTCAGATATTTTTAATTAATTCACATTTTTTTTCTTTTTTCCAGACGTTGTACTTTAACAAACTCCTCCTAGAGCTTTTATCAGATCAGTGTCATTTTTGGTCAGTCTAATCTAAAGGCCTTTGTGACGTTAAATTGCGAAGATCTAGAGTTTTCACTGAAGGGCGTGTCCGTGGCGGCCTGACAAAATCTGATGTTTTCGCCATGAAAAAGGAAGTTGTTGTAACTCAGACAAACAATGTCTGACCTGCCCCAAACTTCAAATGCTTTATTACAGTCCTGACCTGAAGACATCTTCATAACAATATTCAGTTACAGTCATAGCGCCACCTGGGGGCAACAGGAAATGACATGTTTTACATACTGTAATTTATACTGTAATTCACTACCAGATTCACATTTCATCATGCCACGAAGTACCAGACATGCTAGAGACACGTTAAATCATGCAACACTTGGCTGAGTGCTAATGTATGCGATAAACGGCACGAAAGAAACAGGAAGTTGTTGTAACTCAGGCATACAATGTCCGATCTGCTTCAAACTTCACGTGTTCAATGATAGTCCTGGCCTGAAGACATCAACATGGCAAAATTCAGTTACGGTAAAAGCACCACCTGTTGGCCGCAGGAAGTGTGGCATTTCGAAATGATTTTGGCATAATTCTCCTGTATTAACTCACTTAAATGCATGACGCCCACTGTTCGCTGTTTTCCTGAGGCCAACGGGTGGCGGTGAGCCTGGGTGCGAGGGCCCTCTCAACGCTGCTTGCAGCTTTAATTATTATTATTATTATTATTATTATTATTATTATTATTATTATAGCCAGGGTGCGATTTGTAGGGGGGGAATGTCTGGTCTGTGTATCCCTGTATCTGATGAATTATTTTTATCCCCGGATAAAAAATATCCCCCCCCGGGTGATGTTACTCCACAAACCACCAAAAGAGCATATAAAATACCAAAAATAAAAATCTTTTTTTTAAAACATCACCAAGTAAAACGCTGCGTTTATATAGAGCTGTCTCTTTACGAAAACAACAAACTGGACACTTTTCAGACGCGCATTCCAACTTCACCTCAAGTCAAACGAGCGCGGAAAAGGTAGGCTACAGGTGACTATGAGGAGCTTCAGTTGAACAACAGTGAACTGCAGTCAGATGAGATGTTGTCAAGCTATGTCGGTAAAACTCAATTAACAATTAACATGACTGTTCAATTAGCTGTTATACAGTGCTGCGCTCTCAAGAATTGCATGAGCAAATGCGCCGGCGCGCGCTACATAATTACTTTATTATAGCTTAAATAAAGCTATGTAGGCCTATAAATAAAAATAAAAATGTTCTGTTGTAAGTTAAGTCATGAAATTACCAAACATACGATTAAAGCTGCCTCAAAACTGTACATGCATGTATTTGTTGACATGGTTTTAAAGGTTTGTATCTCGTTATTCTATTAATAACTACCGATTGATTTTGCATTTCTATCAGAAATTAAGAATTAGTGTCATTGTAGTGGTGCAAAATATCTAAGCTATCTAATACTTCAAATCTTAAGGTTAAATCTGAATTTTTTTGTAAAAATGTTTCTGTAACAGATGACAAAAATAGTATAGGCCTATTACTATTATACTATAATAATTATTATATTGTAAACACTGTGGTTTTAAACAAATATATATAAAAAAAAAACTTTTCAAAACGTCCCCCCCTGTTTTTTTCACAAATCGCACGCTGATTAGGCTATAGCTACATGAATTATTGCACTAATTGAAAAGTAAGTCACATTATCTTTATTAATTCTTGTAATTAAATAATGCATGAATTAATAAAGATATTTCGTTAGGGCAGTATATTTATATTGTCCCTTAAAACTGTACTAAAATTTCGTAGGCCTATTTCGCAAGACCAAAAGCTACGGAAGCCCGTTTCCGCTACTAAATAAAAAATAAAAAGAGTAATTGCGACTTTTTATCTCAGAATTCTGTCTTGTTTTCTCACAATTGTGAGTTATAAAGTCAGAATTCTGAGATATAAACTCGTAATTGCGTGATATAAAGTCAATTCTGACTGAGAAAAAAAAAATTCTCAAAGTATTGACTCTATATCATGCAATTGCGAGTTTTTATCTCACAATAACTCGCAATTGTGAGGAACCAAGTCAGAATTCTCAGATAAAAAGTCCTCTTTTTATTTAGTGGCGGAAACGGGCTTCCATAGCTTTTGGTCTTGCGAAATACAAAATTTTAGGAGTTTTAAGGGACAATATAAATATATTGCCCTAACGAAATAGCTTTATTAATTCATGCATTTTATTTAATTACATGAATTAATAAAGATAATGTGACTTACTTTTCAATAGTCTAAGTGCAATAATTTATGTAGCTATAATAATAATAACTAGTTACTTTTGCATTAACACTGTATATGGCCAATATTTTGAGCAACTTTATATATTCTATGTGATGATTCAGTTTCCTTAGCTTTTACATTGCATTTATTTTTTGTAGGCCTATATGTTTATGCACATTTATATTTATTAATTATTTCGTCTCATATCTTTCTAACTATAGTATATGTATTGTTAACTACTTCAGTCCGGCCATGTCACTCGCTTTGACGCTTTCCCTGCGCGTGTAACGACCACTTCCGGTAAGCCACTTGCATGAGAAAACCAAAATGTAATTTGAGGGCTCGTTATCCGTTTTTTCCATTTTTAATTTGAGCACAAAATTCTAAAAATTCATAATTCAAATTACATTTTTATTCAAATTTTCATTTGGATTTAAAAAGGAAAATAAAATAAAAACTTTAGTTTTTTTGTTTTTTGATTTTTGGTTTTATATAGAAAAATTAATGAACAAATGATACACGGATTGATTTCTGATAACTTTGCGTATGTTTTATTTTCCTAAATAGGAGAGATTTATATTTTGATGTTGGAAAGGAACAAAAGAATGTTAGCTGCATAAAGTGATATAGAATGTTTGGAGCCATGAACAACAATGGGATATATAGATCTGTGCTCTCTTAGGGCTTGAGCAAGGGGTTCTAGTGATAATGCAAATAATAATTGTGAGAGAGGGCAGCCTTGTCGTCTGCCCTTCTGCAATGGAAAAGATGAGGACTGACATGTGCCTGTGATAACAGAGGCCAGGGGAGTTTTGTATAGAATTTGTATCATAGATAAAAATCTTGGTCCGAATCCCAAATGTTTCATTACTGCCCACAGATATGGCCATTCCAGCCTGTCAAAGCCCTTTTCTGCATCCAAAGAGAACACAGCCCAGTCTTCAGTAAACAATTCTGCCCTTTCCAAAATATGAAACAATCTGTGGATGTTGTCTGCTGCCAAATGACCCCTAATAAAGCCTGTTTGATCAAAATAAATTAATTTATCCATTACCTTATCCAATCTTAGCGCAAGAGCTTTAGCGTATAATTTAATATCTCCACATATCAGTGAGATGGGGTGATAACTGGAGCATTCCATGGGATCTTTTCCATCTTTTAACAGTAATGATATAAGAGCAGTCTTTTGACCCTACGAACCCTATCCCTATGAAACGTTTTATGTTCTAGAGCAGTGGTCGCCAACCCGTCGATCGCGATCGACCGGTCGATCTTTATCACTGTTCCAGTAGCTCGCGAAAATAACAGAAATATGAGTACAAACATACATTACATTTCTCCAGTCTTTGTACTGTATTTTTGTATTTATTTTTGTGTTATTTTCTGGAACTACTGGGGCAGACAGATGAAGGTAAATAGCCCACATTACGTCTGAGTCTGTAAACGGCCGTTAACAAGAGGCCAGAGACGCTGAAGACGTACGCGAAGAGGAGAAAATTCTGTAGCAGGCAAAGCAGCTCACTGTTCACGATGCTCGAAATATAGGAAGAAAATATAAATATTGAATTGGGGGTGAGGGATTAGGAATCTCCTAAAAGGAGATCAGTCTTCAGGAAGATTTCGATGGCAATGGCATTTTATTTTCCTCTTACTTCCGAATAAAGTAGCTAATTATTAGCGCATTTCAGCTTTGTTTACAGCGGTAACCAAGGAAACACTGTATCACTGCTGCTCCATAAGCGCCACCTGCTGTCAGAGAGTGAATCTGCGTCTCATTCAGTCTGCTGTTTTTTTTTTTTTTTTATGCCTTTTTTGTGTGTGTAGCATTTATAATTTCACAAAGATACAGTCAGACCGTACTGTTTTTGCTTTAAATGTTGAAATTAAATCAAATTCAAATAAAAACTCTGCTGTAACTCTGAACACGTATTATTATTATTATTATTATTATAGCCAGGGTGCGATTTGTAGGGGGGGAATGTCTGGTCTGTGTATCCCTGTATCTGATGAATTATTTTTATCCCCGGATAAAAAATATCCCCCCCCGGGTGATGTTACTCCACAAACCACCAAAAGAGCATATAAAATACCAAAAATAAAAATCTTTTTTTTAAAACATCACCAAGTAAAACGCTGCGTTTATATAGAGCTGTCTCTTTACGAAAACAACAAACTGGACACTTTTCAGACGCGCATTCCAACTTCACCTCAAGTCAAACGAGCGCGGAAAAGGTAGGCTACAGGTGACTATGAGGAGCTTCAGTTGAACAACAGTGAACTGCAGTCAGATGAGATGTTGTCAAGCTATGTCGGTAAAACTCAATTAACAATTAACATGACTGTTCAATTAGCTGTTATACAGTGCTGCGCTCTCAAGAATTGCATGAGCAAATGCGCCGGCGCGCGCTACATAATTACTTTATTATAGCTTAAATAAAGCTATGTAGGCCTATAAATAAAAATAAAAATGTTCTGTTGTAAGTTAAGTCATGAAATTACCAAACATACGATTAAAGCTGCCTCAAAACTGTACATGCATGTATTTGTTGACATGGTTTTAAAGGTTTGTATCTCGTTATTCTATTAATAACTACCGATTGATTTTGCATTTCTATCAGAAATTAAGAATTAGTGTCATTGTAGTGGTGCAAAATATCTAAGCTATCTAATACTTCAAATCTTAAGGTTAAATCTGAATTTTTTTGTAAAAATGTTTCTGTAACAGATGACAAAAATAGTATAGGCCTATTACTATTATACTATAATAATTATTATATTGTAAACACTGTGGTTTTAAACAAATATATATAAAAAAAACTTTTCAAAACGTCCCCCCCTGTTTTTTTCACAAATCGCACGCTGATTAGGCTATAGCTACATGAATTATTGCACTAATTGAAAAGTAAGTCACATTATCTTTATTAATTCTTGTAATTAAATAATGCATGAATTAATAAAGATATTTCGTTAGGGCAGTATATTTATATTGTCCCTTAAAACTGTACTAAAATTTCGTAGGCCTATTTCGCAAGACCAAAAGCTACGGAAGCCCGTTTCCGCTACTAAATAAAAAATAAAAAGAGTAATTGCGACTTTTTATCTCAGAATTCTGTCTTGTTTTCTCACAATTGTGAGTTATAAAGTCAGAATTCTGAGATATAAACTCGTAATTGCGTGATATAAAGTCAATTCTGACTGAGAAAAAAAATTCTCAAAGTATTGACTCTATATCATGCAATTGCGAGTTTTTATCTCACAATAACTCGCAATTGTGAGGAACCAAGTCAGAATTCTCAGATAAAAAGTCCTCTTTTTATTTAGTGGCGGAAACGGGCTTCCATAGCTTTTGGTCTTGCGAAATACAAAATTTTAGGAGTTTTAAGGGACAATATAAATATATTGCCCTAACGAAATAGCTTTATTAATTCATGCATTTTATTTAATTACATGAATTAATAAAGATAATGTGACTTACTTTTCAATAGTCTAAGTGCAATAATTTATGTAGCTATAATAATAATAACTAGTTACTTTTGCATTAACACTGTATATGGCCAATATTTTGAGCAACTTTATATATTCTATGTGATGATTCAGTTTCCTTAGCTTTTACATTGCATTTATTTTTTGTAGGCCTATATGTTTATGCACATTTATATTTATTAATTATTTCGTCTCATATCTTTCTAACTATAGTATATGTATTGTTAACTACTTCAGTCCGGCCATGTCACTCGCTTTGACGCTTTCCCTGCGCGTGTAACGACCACTTCCGGTAAGCCACTTGCATGAGAAAACCAAAATGTAATTTGAGGGCTCGTTATCCGTTTTTTCCATTTTTAATTTGAGCACAAAATTCTAAAAATTCATAATTCAAATTACATTTTTATTCAAATTTTCATTTGGATTTAAAAAGGAAAATAAAATAAAAACTTTAGTTTTTTTGTTTTTTGATTTTTGGTTTTATATAGAAAAATTAATGAACAAATGATACACGGATTGATTTCTGATAACTTTGCGTATGTTTTATTTTCCTAAATAGGAGAGATTTATATTTTGATGTTGGAAAGGAACAAAAGAATGTTAGCTGCATAAAGTGATATAGAATGTTTGGAGCCATGAACAACAATGGGATATATAGATCTGTGCTCTCTTAGGGCTTGAGCAAGGGGTTCTAGTGATAATGCAAATAATAATTGTGAGAGAGGGCAGCCTTGTCGTCTGCCCTTCTGCAATGGAAAAGATGAGGACTGACATGTGCCTGTGATAACAGAGGCCAGGGGAGTTTTGTATAGAATTTGTATCATAGATAAAAATCTTGGTCCGAATCCCAAATGTTTCATTACTGCCCACAGATATGGCCATTCCAGCCTGTCAAAGCCCTTTTCTGCATCCAAAGAGAACACAGCCCAGTCTTCAGTAAACAATTCTGCCCTTTCCAAAATATGAAACAATCTGTGGATGTTGTCTGCTGCCAAATGACCCCTAATAAAGCCTGTTTGATCAAAATAAATTAATTTATCCATTACCTTATCCAATCTTAGCGCAAGAGCTTTAGCGTATAATTTAATATCTCCACATATCAGTGAGATGGGGTGATAACTGGAGCATTCCATGGGATCTTTTCCATCTTTTAACAGTAATGATATAAGAGCAGTCTTTTGACCCTACGAACCCTATCCCTATGAAACGTTTTATGTTCTAGAGCAGTGGTCGCCAACCCGTCGATCGCGATCGACCGGTCGATCTTTATCACTGTTCCAGTAGCTCGCGAAAATAACAGAAATATGAGTACAAACATACATTACATTTCTCCAGTCTTTGTACTGTATTTTTGTATTTATTTTTGTGTTATTTTCTGGAACTACTGGGGCAGACAGATGAAGGTAAATAGCCCACATTACGTCTGAGTCTGTAAACGGCCGTTAACAAGAGGCCAGAGACGCTGAAGACGTACGCGAAGAGGAGAAAATTCTGTAGCAGGCAAAGCAGCTCACTGTTCACGATGCTCGAAATATAGGAAGAAAATATAAATATTGAATTGGGGGTGAGGGATTAGGAATCTCCTAAAAGGAGATCAGTCTTCAGGAAGATTTCGATGGCAATGGCATTTTATTTTCCTCTTACTTCCGAATAAAGTAGCTAATTATTAGCGCATTTCAGCTTTGTTTACAGCGGTAACCAAGGAAACACTGTATCACTGCTGCTCCATAAGCGCCACCTGCTGTCAGAGAGTGAATCTGCGTCTCATTCAGTCTGCTGTTTTTTTTTTTTTTTTTATGCCCTTTTTGTGTGTGTAGCATTTATAATTTCACAAAGATACAGTCAGACCGTACTGTTTTTGCTTTAAATGTTGAAATTAAATCTAATTCAAATAAAAACTCTGCTGAAAAATCCAGCTAAAACCAGCCTAAGATGGTTGGCTGGTCTTAGCTGGTTTAAGCTGGAAGTAGCTGGTTTTAGCTTGTCTCCCAGCCTGGGTTAGCAGGTGTTCAGCTGGTCAAAAGTCAAAACCCCTCTAAAACCAGCTATGACCAGGCTAGGAGACCAGTTAAAACCAGCTAAGCCAGGCTGGGAGACCAGCCAAAACCAGCCTGACCATCTTAGGCTGGTTTTAGCTGGATCTTTCAAGAGGGAAAACAACTGCTCATGCAACGTGCATAGCATCTTTGTTTGGATTGTGATTAAAAAGCAGTGGTTCCCTCTAATTTGAAATGGCTATATATTTTTGTTTATTATAATAATATTAATAATAAATATCTGCAACCAGTATCAGAATCCGGCCAATTTGCTTGTAAAAAAATAAATAAATAGGCTAAATAAATCAGAATCTACATTGACCACGAAAAAAATACTAAATACAATATGGGCTGTCTTTTTCTATGAAGTAGATCTTGTCTTTCAAAAAGGTCGAGGTCAGGGATCTTGGGCTTAAAAAGGTTGGTGACCACTGTTCTAGAGCATAGTTTATAGAGTCTAATATTAACACTCCTACTGTGTCCCACAAGGCCAGATAGAGCTCAGGAGGGATTCCATCTGTCAGTAATGCTATTAAGAAAGGTTTTACATTCATGCAAATCTACAGGATTATCAGAAGTGTTTAAACTCTTATAAAAATCATAAAATACCTGATTAATTTGTTTAGGCTCTGTTATAATATCACCCTTATTATTTCTTATGGAGTTTGAGTATTTTGCCTCATTTAGTTTCACTTTCCACGCCAACAAATGAGAAGGTCTGTCTCCCTGAAAAATAATATTTTAGTCTGGTTCTATGCACGGTGAACTCAGCCTTGTGCAAAGACAAAGAATTATATTCCCCCTTAAAGCGGATATAGTATTACTTCTTTGCACCGTGAATTGTACTTTTTGTTGTCCCTCCAAAGACTGCACCTCTTGTTCAATCTCCGACATTCTCCTCATTCTAAGTGCTTTCAATTTTGAAGAAAAAGCTATACAAGACCCTCTTATAAAACACTTGCAAGTCTCCCATAATATCTGTGGATTTTTACAATGTGATCTGTTAATCTTCAAGAACTCCTTAATCTGTTGTTTAATTTGTACCATAAACTCTGAATTTGCCAACAGACTGTCATTAAATCGCCACCTATAAAACTTGGGAGTGAAGGTAGAAGGAGTGATATTTGCAAAGTATCTGATCACTGAGTTGCAAGTGATCAGAGATGAGAAAGGGTAACATTGTTATATGCGGAATACTGTTAATCAGAGATGGTGAAACACATATATAATCGATCCTAGTGGTGGCGAGCAGAGTAAAAAGAGAAATCTTTCAAATTGTTATTTCTAAAGTGCTATAAATCAACTAAGTTTAAATTGGATATAAATGTTTTAAATGCAAGTGATGAAATTGAGGGAGAGGATTGTCCGCCAGATGATCAATCCATCACTGGGTCTAGTCACCTCCTATAATAAGGGGTATATCAGGATATTTGCTTAAACTTTTTTCAAATGACATAACAAATTATGGATTAAATATGTTTGGGGCATAGACAGAAGCTAAAAGCATCTTATTATTATTATGAATATCAACAAGAGTGCACACACATTTTCCATTCATCAGATTCTCTGTATAGTCTACTGATATCTGTAATTTCCTACGTACTAAAATTAAAACTCCCTTTGTTTTAGTGTCAGCACATGAGTGCGCTACCAACTTGAATTGTCTGTTTTGAAAACGATGGACATCTACAGATTTTAAATGTGACTCTTGAATGAATGCTATGGATACAGATTTACGTGTAAAAATTCCAAGCATCTTGTGCGCTTAATAGGAGAATTCAGCCCACGTACATTACAACTAATAATATAGAGCCCCGCCATTCAGACTGAGAGAATAACGTACATCATGCAGAATGGGATTTTGAAAGCTTATCTCCATGCGACCAAACATTATGATATCTAACCTCTTAAGTGAACGAACAATTGTGCTGACAGTTATAACTATGTACACCAGCTGCCAGGTCATATATAGCGACCCCGAGGCTTGAAGAAGAAAAAGAAAAAGAAAATCACAAGCCGTGACTCTTTTTAGACAGCAATGCAACTAACTTAATTTCCTCAGTCCCCGATTTCTTCACATGACGTCCCGTGCGTTACAAATAGATTTACTTAAACACAAGTAACCAAACCGAGTTCTGGTTGCGTCCAGACCCACAATGTCTTTCAGGGGACATACCATAACTTCCAGCCTAGGCAGTCATCTCCTGCGCATCGTCTTCCCAGAGATTGCGTTGATGTTCCATCATCGAAGCAGTTGCTGAAGGTTTCTTTGATGGAGTACCAGGAGTCTCCTTGGTGTTGAGGAATTTCTCTGCCTCTTGTGGTGTTTTGAAGATCAGAGGTTGGCCTCGATGTGTCAGTTTCAGTTCAGCTGAGTAAACAAGGAATAGCCTGAGACCAAGGGCAATCATCTTCTTTCGTACTTGGTTTAATTCGATCCGCTTTTTTGCCGTCTCATTACTGAAGTTGGGATAGGAGGATAGGATTCGTTCCTTGTGTTTCACCGGGTAAGCCTCTCTCGTGCCTTCAGATTTGCCTGCCGATCAGCGTAATCCAAAAGTTTGAAGATCATACTGCGAGAGCACGATGTTTCAGTTTCCCTCCTGTTGTAAAGGTGATGTGCTCTCTCAATTTTAATCTCACGACCAGCCAGGGAGGGTATCCATAACGGTAAAAACTTCTTGAGAAACCCAATCGGATCCGACCCCTCTTCAGATTTTGGTAAGCCCACTGCCTCACATTTGAACGGCGATTCCTGTCTTCCATTTCCGTTAATCTTGCGGAGAGTGATGCAGTCTGTCTATCGTGGTCTCTAATATCTTGATTTTGAGCACGTACCGTGGCATGGAGGGAATCAAATCGAGAGTTCGCCTTTTGCAAGGATTTACCCAGTTCTTCAACGTCACGGGCGAGACCACTCGCAGATTCATTCGCCTGCTTGACTTGACATTTCAGATCTGTTAGTTGTGGTATCACCAAATTATGTATAGCTGTTGTTGCTCTGTCAAGGCCTGTTTAACAGCTCTTAAAATGGCGTCGTCGAGTTCCTCGGTTGATAGGCCTAGGATTTCTTTTGGTTTTTTCTTAATCAGGGAATTTGTACATTCCCTTTTTGTTGCAGATTTGCTAGACGACATTAGTAATCAGATTAGTGCGATTCTTAGCACGGAATTCTCCAATATGTTAACTTTATGGGGATTTGAGGACGAGCCTAAAAATTTACAGCCACATCGGTGGTTGAGGTCACGTAACTCCCCAAGGCTGTGTTGTATTTTGATAGCTAAAGTGTTTGTTAATAATAGCCTTTAGCTTTGACCTAGAGATTCACAGTTCAGCACATCTTTGAGTGCATTTTAGATATAGAAATAGAGCCACAGTGTTGTTTTCAGGCGATTTGGCCCATGATTGGCTTTCTCATAGCTAGATAGGAGGAAGTATTAAGTATTATAGGAAGTATTATAGGAAGTCCTATAACAAGGACATACTTCACCTTTAAATTTTACCAGAATGGTAACATTGCAGCATCACTAGATGGCAGCAGAGTATTTGTGTGGTCAGTGTGCGATCAGCAGGCTTTGAGTGCATCTGTATAAACTAATGGATTTTGGATTTTAGTTTCTCAAAGAACAGTTTTTCCCCTAGGGATGATATGATGGATATTTTGGAAAAAAAAACTAGGTGAAGTGCTCGGAAAGAGCTACCTTGCTCTCCATCTCTGTCTTTTTCACTGTCTGTTACTTTATCCTTAAAAAGAATACACCTTGCATAGTGTAATTTACTAAACTGCCAGTGTGAAAGCACCCTTAGTCACACCAGTGATATTCATGTTAGATCAGTATGCTGTGAGATGTTCTGTACACACAAACGGATAACTGACCACCATACCCAGTAGCCAATCAGAGCACAATGCTGTGACCTCAATAGATCAAAGTGATTTTGGTTGGTACAGAATGTGTGCCAGCACATCCACTCAGAAGGACATGAGTCTTTGTCTCATTCTTCTGAATGAGAAGCCCTCCCGAACTAATGTCCAGATGAACTAGCCGACAATGTGTCGTCAGCATATACATAACTTACTTGATGGTTTTGAAGTCATGGTTCTGTTTCAGGAAATGAGAGGCAATTTCTGAGCTCAGTTTACAATATGATATAGTGATAGAGAGAGAGAGAGAGAGAGAGAGAATTTAATAAGATTCCATTTTTTTAATTCTTTTTTTTTTTTTGAGCATTGTTAAATTTCATGGCCTGTTTTGTTTTTTATGTTTTGATTTTTTTTTTTTTTTTTTTTTTTTCTAGTGGTTTTTGTTATTTGCATTGAGTCTTTAGCAGTATGTTTATTTAACAGTCATGTAAAATGTAAAGGTCTTTGAAATTGCACAAAGAAAAGAACAGACAAAGGGACAGAAGCAAGGTGGATAATGGGAATGGCAACAGGTTTGGATTTGTTTATGGTGTTTGCAAGAGCAGTACTGTCAGTTTTAATTAATATGCTAGTGCTTTTACATCCCTCATGATTCAGTACCTGCCCACTGTCTGCTTTTTTAAATCTCATCCCAGCAGTCTGCTGGTGCCAGTGGTGTGTTCGACAGCAGAGGGTATAGCATCAGTCATACCCACAGCAGTGGAGCTTGTCTTCACTTCAGTGAGTTGAGTGAAGGATGGAGGAAGAGATGGAAGGAGACTAAAGCCACTTTTCCACTGTCCAGCCAAACTGTTCTTTTTACTTAACCTTTCCATTCTATGACATTCCGGCCCAGCCGGTATGGGCATGGTTTCATTTTCCACTGTGGGGCTCATAACGGAGCTCTTTGGAATGTAATACAAATGCAAACAAATACAACGGCTTGGTAATGCAAGAGTTTACACAAGATATAAGATGTAAATAGTGACTGCGTTATGGAGGATGATCTGATATTTTTCTTTTAAAAATGGTAGCCAGGCAACAGACAAGTGAACAATCCTGAGTTGCAAACATGCATTCTAGCAGCAGTGGAAATAGCTCAAGTGGAAATATAACTGGAACTGCTCTAAAAACCATTCAGCCCGATGGTGGAAAGGTGGCTTAAGAGAGAAAATCTGAATCAGAATGAGATTTATTGCCAAATATGTTTACACACACGAGCAGCAACAGCAACTTCAAACATCATTCTGAAATCAAAATTGAGGTCCTTAAGCAAACAGATGCTATAAATTCTGACTTCAATTTTGAACCATGAGTAAGACTCAAAAGATATGTCATCTTTTGGCTTATAAGTAAAAGGAAATGCAGTTCTGAGAAGTGCCTAGACCCCCATTTCATTCTTTATCATACCATTTTTGTTTAAAAAATCTATGGGTGTCCCATCAATCATTGGGAGAGAGGTCGAGACGCTTTGCCCCAGTATGCAGTGAGTTACTGAGCTACGAGATCCAGCTCCTTTCTGTGCTCATGACAGTCTGGAGCTCTCACCACAGAGCAAGTTAATGGCTTCCTGACCACTCAGCAAGATCAAGCATCAATTTTTTGTTGGCCATTTGTGATCGAACAGGAAGAGGACAAATGTGGCATATGTATGCCCTGTGGTGTGTTTTTGATCTACTATATGCATGTCGTCTTTACATTTTGTGAAGGGGGTTTCTGTGTTTTGGTGTTTCACAGGGCCGTTTTTGAGGAGGTAGATTTTGAGGTGAGGGGACTAACAAGGCAGAAGGTAAAGTGGTCCACCGTTCTATCAATAAGCAGACCTGCCAACCTGTGCGCAATTTGCGTAGCGGATACGCATTTTGACATCAAAGTACGCTGGTACGATTTGTCACTCTAAACTACGCAAATACCCGGTGACGCCTCTGTGCACGAGCAGTCCTCAAATCAAGCAACAGCAAAAGAAGAAGTTCGACCAATCATAGCGCTAAGTTCTTCCCCCAAATAGCTAGTGGGGGTGATTGACAGATGCGTAAAGCCTATCATTAAAAAGAGACTGAAAATCGACACCAATAAAGATTCCCTCTCGATCCCCCTTCATAATGCTTAGTAAGGAAGCCATAATAATTTTTGACTCATGGCTGAAGTTAAGTTTCTCCAGCTCTCCTCAGGTTGGCAAAAAAAGCATTTCAAAATGCATCAGATTGATGCTTTAAAATATGGAATATTTAAATTTTTCTTGCGGGGAAGCATGCCCCCGGAACTCCCTAGAGGGGTAATATCCTTCTCACCTTTTTCACCCCTGACCTGTTTTCATGCCTGCTGATAGTTCTCAGAAAATGAACTGTAGCTAATTACAAAAAAAATAGACTTATGTCTAAAGAAACGTTGAAATGTCAGGTTTCAAATTGTGTAAGTCAAATAGAAAACAAATATTCTCTGTTTATGTAATCTGTATGAAAATGTCAGAAGCCATGTCAGAAGTCCGTGATTCAGCTCATTATCCACTAATGTGGCCACGCACATGGAGCGAGCGCTATTCAGACACAAATTCTGAGCAATACATGTATACATTGTCTCAATTGTGTATTTATTGTCTTGAAAAGTGTTTATCTGCATATTATAGCGATCTCTGGAAGCCTCTGTTAGTTCCTGGAGAGTCACATGGTTGTTCTTCTTTTAGGAGGCATTTGTGGACTAGATGTGCACAGAGCGCCCTCCGGCTGCAAGTAAGAATTGAAAACACAGTATCCAGCATTCATAGTGATGACAATAAATATTGAATAAATATTACTCCTCTGTATAGAAAATTGACATAAACATATGAGAATCCATCAATATTTCTCCAACTGTGCATGCTTTTAAGCTAAAAACCTATATGAAATGCCATAGAGGTAACATAATTGTTCAGACACTTCACAGTGTACATTATTTTTTAAAGTATATAATAGAATACCATTATTTTAAATTGTAATAATATTTCACAGTATTGCTGTTTTTTCTGTATGTTTGATATACACCATGATGAGCTTGAGACATGATCACAGATGTTTTTTTCACAGCCTACTTGACTGAAAGGCCTCATTAATATGCAGGTCATTACAACTCATTATGCGATTCTGTTGTCTTCTCCGGTGTAAATGACACATTATTCATGATGATTCACGCCTCCACACATACAATGTTTCTTGACAAAAAGTGTCTTACAAAAACGAAATCTATATATTGTTATAAATGAAAGAGTAGGTATGAAAGAGGTATGAAATGAAAAAGTATCATTTTGAAGCAAAAACTCTAGTCTACAACCTCCAATATCTCAAAGTCTTGTGAACACAGGTTTAATATATATATTTTGGCTTTATTTCAGTGACTTAAGTTTTTTGTTTTTTCAATAACCACACATAAACGTTATTCTTTCAAAAACACAAACATGTACATACATGTTCCTCACATATTATTGTAGCCTAGTTTGTGCTGAATACAGTGTAATGACACTTTTTCCATTAATAGTTTATGAACAACTGAAAAAAGCACAAATGTCAGGGCATGTCAAAACTTCTCCAGGGCCCCAAAAATCCTCAGACCCTAGAGGGTTAAAATAAACCATCCACTTGTTTCCTATAATGGGATCCTTCTGAAGTCTGTACAGAGGCGCAAACGAGCTGTTTGAGCTGGACACGTCAAATTGAAAGTTCTTTCAGCCATTTGTCCTGTTGACAGACTTAAGTGCGTGGAGTATGTCAGAAACTGAAAGCAAATCTGTATACTGTATTCAGTGTAGACAGCATCAGTGATTATAATGGGTTCTTGTTTGCTTTTGTATGCTATTTAAAACTATTTGTCCATGCCTTGCTCTGGAGGCAGGCATATGCAAATGTTTTTTAATATTAATTTTTAAAATTGGATAGTTTAGTTTTTATGTTTAGGTTTTACTTTTATATCTGCCATTTATCAGTTATCAGCCATAACAAGAAAATTATTTGTGGTTTTTAATCAGTCAGAATTTTAGTATAGGTGCAGTAATTAATGAATCACAAACCGTGTGCAGTCTTATTCTTCTTTGTGTAGCACATCACTCTCACAAGCCACCATTGTGTTGATGTCCTGTTGGCCTTCATCAAGAAACAAAGAGCTGTGTGTTATGTCAGATCCATATTTGATGAACTGCTACTTATCTCTGCCACGTGTAGCCTCATATATATATATATATTAGAGTGTGTGTTTGAGTTTATGCTCATAGATATGCTTATTTATGCTTATAGATCTTGAGTGTTTAAGTGGATACTCTGAGATGCACTGTTTATGTATGACTCTATAATGAGTAAGAATGCTGTATGTGTGTGGATTGTGTTCTTTGTCTTTGTCTTTGGTTTAGTGCCGGCAGCTTGCTGTGAGGGGTTGGGGGAATCCTCCCAGAGCCTTTGTGTCCTAATTGAAGTTGTTCAGTCTGGCTTATCACGACCCCTGCCTCTCTCTGTGTGTGTGTGTGTGTGTGTGTGTGTGTGTATGTGGGGGTGGGGTTTGGGGGAACAGGGATGTCTTTTTAGGGGTTTGTGGGGGTTCCTTGTTGCCCAAGGCATTATGCATTAAGTTCATTCATTCTCTCTCTCTCTCTCTTTCTCTGTTAATTGGCATCTTTATCACTGAAATGAAGGGAGGGCTTGTAAGCATTGATTTCATTGTTACATCCATGATCGGGTGAGATATGTCTTGTGAAGTAAGCAATCCTTTGTTGTTCAGACTCACAGAGATTAATTAAAGCATGATAGAGTGTGATGAAGTGTACTGAAATGTTTGTTAAGGTGGATAATTTTTAATTAGGTGTACTCAGATTCTAGTATTATTTGTTTTGGGGTTATATCATACACAATTTCTATAAGCAATAATTATTATTCTGGCCAATAACAGCAAGCAGACATTGTTGTATTATGGCCAATAACTAACCAAGAAATGGTCAATAATAAAACATTTTCTAAATATTATACTACCATTCTAAAGGTTGGGGACAGTAAGACCTATTTTTTTTAAAGAAAGTATTACTTTTGAGCAAGAATGTATTAAATTGATCAAAAGTGACAATAAAGAATTGTAAATTGTTACAAAAATTCTGCTTCACATAAATGCTGCTGTTTTGAACTTTCTATTCATCAAATAAAAATGTTAAGCAGCTCAGCTGTTTATAACATTATTAATAATAAGATATGTTTCTTAAGTACCAAATCAGCATATTAAAATGATTTTTGCAGGATCATGTGACACTGAAGACAAGAGTAATGATGCTGAAAATTCAGCTCTGCCATCACTGGAATAAATTACGTTTCAAAATATATATTAAAATAGAAAACGGTTATTTTAAATTGTAATAATTCTTCACAATATTACTATTTTTACTGTGTTTGGCCAAATAAATGCAGCCTTGGTTAGCACAAGAGACTTGTTTCAAAAACATAAAAAAAATTACAGACTCCAAACTTTTGAATGGTAGTGTACATATTCATTAATTAAAGTGTATGTGTTTTTTAGTGCAGAGGAGAAAATACCACAATCAGTGGTGTATAAAGTACTCGAAAACCATACTTGAGTAAAAGTATAGTTATCTTACCAGAAAATGACTGGTAAAAGTCAGTCACTGTTTAGAATGTTACTTGAGTAAAAGTTTTAAAGTATGTGATATTTTTTTGTACTCAAGTACGAAAAGTATTTTTTTTATATATATTAAACGTATTTAAGTATTGAAAGTAAAAGTACAAGTAAATGTAAAATACAAAAGGAGCAAAAATATAATTAAAAATTGTTCTATACACAGTTTGAGCAGCAAGATTGTGTTCAGTTTTAAATCTTTCTTACATTTTGTTTCTTTGAATTAAAAAATGGCAAAATGTTTATTGTAATTTTTAAATATAAAAAATACTAATATATTAATTATACATTGATCGTAACCCTAACCCTAACCCTAAAGTTAATTCATAGTGCATTATAACTAATGTAAGAGACAACTTTAAAATGTAAAAATGTAAATGTCGAAATTAACAATGAACAATACTTTTATAAACCTTTAATTTACAAATGGACTCTTATTGTAAAGTGTTACCATTTCATAACACCCATGCTTAAAACTTACCATCTTTACACATAAAATATAGCATGGGTCTATTATATATGCACATTATTTGCTTCTATTTTAGAAAACTTGATGATGATCTAATCAAAATATGTGTTACAGTGCCAATAAAAAGAACAAATCGAATACATTTCTGATAAATGTTTCTGTCGCTGCATGATGATGATACAGTTTAAATATGCAACTTCGCTGGGTAACGAATGCATACCAGCGAACAAATGGATATAAACTAATGCAAATGAATGGTAACAATCGTGACATTAAACAGTTGGTATTTTTGTCACATTAGTAGTACCTCAAGCGGTTAAAACAATGTTAGCCTCGACGGAGAACATACTACTGTTCTCCACTAATGCAGCATCTAACTAATTACTTTATAGTGATATGAAAACATTTACTGTAGTGTACACTGTATAACATACCATTTTGTTGTTCGTTTTAAATCCGTTTTTGAAGTGTCCCGCTCTGTGCAGCGCGCAGCCTCACATCACGTGTCAAAACAAACTATACAAGGCATCAGTAATAGTTTTTATTTCGCCTCTAGAGGTCGCTCTCGTACTGTATAATGACAGCGCACTCTTCTCAGCCGCTTCAGCAACGGATGCAACCCGTATAATGAAATCAACCGCGGTTGTGCGAGCACTTGCTTGCAGTTTGTGTTCTTCCGACTTTATTTTGTAGTAAGTGACGAAAATGCTTTGGGAAAATGTATCGGAGTAAAAGTATACATTTTATTTAGGAAATGTAGTGGAGTAAAAGTTGACAGAAATATAAAGACTCAAGTAAAGTACAGATTCTCTCAAAAAATACTTAAGTACTGTAACGAAGTATTATTACTTCGTTACATTACACCACTGACCACAATTACCAAAATTGTCAAAAATCTTGTAAAATAAAATAAAAATAATTATGTGGATAACAGAAATTTATTGAACAGAAGTTGTTTTAAAAAATCATAACTGATATCTTGTTAGTTTCAATTCAAGTAAGAGGTCTGATGGATTGATGCTGTGTGACATGTCAGAAAAACATACTTGCCACTTGATTAAATTTCACAACATGTTGTTTCATGTTGTTAGACTTTTTTTTTATATTGAGCTTGAAATGCATAAAAAATGTTTCAGCTTTAAAACTGAGATACTTGTATGTTCTTCAAATGCATTATTCAACCATGACACCCTAGACATATATTACATCAATCATACATGCATATCCTGCATTTAGATCGACGTATCTGATGTTTAGATTGTGCCAGTGTGAGATGGGCATCCCTGTGCATATCTTACACATCATGTGCTTAACATGAACACCATCGGTCTCATCAGAACCAGTGAGAATGAGATGAGCTGCCACAGGAACCGACAGAGAGAGATTTGACATGGCCCATTTGCTCCAGACCTTACACATTCTTCAGTGGATTTTTCCCTCTTTCCTTCCATCTATCTACATCCCTAATTTTTTTCATGTCTTTGGAACCAGCCTCCTGCTGCGTTTGTTTCTCCATCCATCTTCTGTCCTCCAGAGTTTAGAGATTTCCTTCATCTCCTTAGGTCAGTGGTTCTGGTATAGTGTTCTTGCTCTCTCTTTAAAGCATATAAACGCACACACTGAGCAATATTTTGAATATTCAAAATATATTTGCAATGATTTAGAGACAAAGAGAAAAATAAGCGACATTATAAATGTTGCATTGGTCATTGTCAGGGGCGGCACTAGGGTTGGCTAAGGGGGCTGGATCCCTGAATGTTTTTCCAAAAGCACATTTTTCAGCTATTAATAACCATGTTATTAATAGTGTTTCCCATAAATAACCCTGTGCTGCCGCCACCGTTTCATAATGAATCGGAAATTTAAAACATACATAAACCTAACCAAGTCTCTAAACATTGAATTTTGCCAACAAACTAAAATCGAAACCGTGCATTTTAAAGAGAACTGTGCACATTTGCACATCACCCCAAATCCCTGAGGAGGACGCCTAATGTAAGAGCTGCTCATGGAGAGAAAAAGGAGAGATGAGAGGGATTAGAGATGCCTGAGAGGAAGAGGAATTTGAATGAACATTATCATCTGTGGTTGCTAGGGTGTTATGGGTGTTAGATATTTGTGTACTGGCCCAAAATAGTCCACTCTTATACTGTAGTTCCCCCCTATATATATATATATATATATATATATATAGTCATAATTTACTTACAGGTTAGGAACATCATGAGGGTAAGTCTTTTTTTCTTTTGCAGAACAAAAAAGCATGTTTTGAAATGTCTTTTTTGTCAATAAATTGAAGGTAACAACGTATAACAATGTGTGACGTTTATGTTTTACATGGTGTGACAAACTAGAAAAACAAAAACAAAAAAAAGCCAGTGTTGCTTTCCAATAGAATTACAACTTCAGTTTTTATTATAAAAGCCCCAACATACTTCAAGCAAAATCTGATTGGTTTGACATTGACTTCTGTGAGCTTTATATATTGCTACACTAATGACAATATACAATGGACCTTTTTGTCCATGAAATTTCAACTAAATTTTGCACCTTAAGGCAAGTTTTTTTTTTTCTTTTTTTTTTTTTTCAATGCTTTTTTAAGTAAAAATCAAAATCACAAAATTTGTTCCAATCCATAACCCTAATTATAAACAATAGTAAAATGGTACTTGCCTTAGCAACAACTACTATAAGAGATAAGAGTGAATGAAATTATAAAATTGAGGCAGTGGACTGAAGAAAAGGGCATTGAATGAGAGTGGATGAGCGAGGGAGAGGGAGTGGGAGAGAGAGAGAGAGAGAGAGAGAGGAGTGCCTCTCCTTCCCATAGCAACCGTTGGTAGCGAGCAGCTCCAGCCTGTTGTCTTACATGTGAGGAGCTGTAGTATGAATAAACACACTGATGCGTGGATCTCTCCTCAGCAACACACATCGGTTTTGTGTCTCAAACTCAGATATGTCTACCTCCTCCCATAATCACTAAGGCGATCAGGCGAGTTGTGGGCGAGTAAAGGGAGAGATAGAGTAAGGGAAGAGATCGGGGGAGTGTTTGGAGGAGACGCAGCATTGGAGGAGACAGCAGGCGGGGGGATGGAGCACCTGAGCACTCGTGAGCTGCCCAGGCTCTCCTGGATAGACACTCTCTACAGCAGTATGTATACAGCCTTTTTCCTCCTCGTTCCGGCATCTCTGCTCGTGTGTGTGCTAATAATTTTATCTTTTGCTGTATGTGAAAATAGGTCTCAAGCATGTTGTTTGTTGTTTAGTAACTGTGTTTGTTCTGTGATGCCTGTCAGTCCTTTTTAAACGAGTACAATGATACATGAATATGGTAGTAAAATAGTACCATGGTGTATATCAAATTACTGCACATTGGTATTCTTATCTAATACATTACTGTGCCATAGTACCACTTCAATACATTTATTGTAATTAAAAAAGTCCCTTTGGTTCATATTCCGGCTTTTTTCCTTGTCTGCCTCTCTCCTCTTTCTTTCCTCTCTCATTCATATCTGTTTTCTTTGTCTCTATTATGTCTTTTTTTTTTCTTTCTTCCCTGTCCTCCTTCTGGTGTTCCCTGTCCACCCTAAAATGTAAACTGTTAAAAAAACCATTTTAGTTATTGAATTAAAGCTAAAATAAAATATAAATATTAGATAAAATAAATAAATACTTTAATTAGAAATGTTGCTTTGAAAATTGACAGATACTAAAATTTAAAAAACTAAAACTGAAATAGAACTATATAGAAATATATAAAATAAATACTATAATAGTATGTCTTATGTCTTATCTTTCTATACGTTCTCTTTTCCTTTTCTTTTCCCTTCCCACTTTCATCCCTGCCTTCCTTCTCTTCTCCTTCTTTTCTCTACTTCCCTTTCCTTCTTTCTACTCTTTTCCCTCTCTCATTCCTGTCTTTCTTTTAATTTTTCTAGTTTCTCTTTTTCTTCTCTTACCTCTTTTCTCTTCTTCCTTCTCTTATCCCTGTTTTCATTGTCATTCTCTACCTTTTGTTTTCCTTCTCTCATCCCAGTCTTCCTTCTTTCCTCACTCTCATCCTTCTCAAGGTTCCTTGCACTTATTAAAAAATATACCTCATTCATTATGAACAGTGATACCAAATTTGTTTGTGTGAGACCCAAAGTACATGCCGTTCTCATGAATATTCAAATATTGTGTTGACTGTTTACAGTCAGATGGGCTCTTTATCTCTGGGTGGAAGTCATGTGGGCAGAAGCTGTCAGCAGGGGTTTGTGGGTAATGCTGGGCTGAGGAGATGCACTTGTGGTTGTTTAGTCTGCCGTTCATTTGCTCTGGCAGTAAGGTTGAGTTACATAAAGGGCTTTCAGAGAATGTTAAATGGAGGAAAGACTGGCAGAAATGTGCAGGTCACACTGGACTAATCCTCCACAAACACCCCCCACTCCATAATTTCACACTGAATTATATGAGATTTGTGTGTTTGTGTATGAGTGATGGTGTTTGTGGGTCTGTGTGATAATGTATATAATTGTCAATTCAGGAAATTCACCCTCACCTGTGTGCGTGTGTTTTTGTGTTTGTGTGTGGTTTGGGGATGTCATTGTTACCATGTCAGTGCTCAAATGCTTCAGGATTGAGGGAGCAGGAAGCAAGATTAATTTGTTTTACTACCATGGATTTTTATTTGCTTGTTTGTTTGTTATATAAGATTAGGTATCTAGGTACTCTATTTTACTTATTTTTCTCTACTTTGTTTAAACAAAAAAGCAGTGAGAGGTTTCAGCCCCTGATATTTTCAGTTCTAAATTACCTCACAAGGGTAAAACATCATTCAGCTGTTGTCTGGTTTTGATTACCTTACAAGTTAAGAGGCCCTTAAAAATACAAACATAAATCAAAGCCCTCCTTTGTTTCTGTCAATCATGAGGTCTTTAAGCAATTATCCAACAACTCATTAATATACAGTAACAAGCCTCATTTTCTGCAACAATAACAGTGTTTGTGTTAGCTTTGACTGATACTGTTTTTATTGTTCTTTGAACCTTTTTTGTGCAGTGCTGAAGGTACAGCCTTGTTAAAAAAATGTACAGCCATTTAATAATTTATGGGTGTTATTAAACATTAAAAGGCTTTCTTGCTTAATAAAAAATGTACATTTCAAATGCATTTTTTTTTCCATAGAGGCTAATATCAGTATTAGTGAGAGTACATTAACAGCGGTATATATTTTATTCGATGTTTTCATAATATGCCAATGGAGGATTCACATTGCCAGAAATTTTTGTCTTCTGAAAACATAAAAATAAATCATTGTATTTATGTATATCTTCATTAATTTGTTTATCTATTCATTTCAATCTCTGGAATGTAAAAGGAATTTGTTCTGGTTATTAAAGCCACATATTCAGTTCATCTCTATGGATCTCTCTTCCACCTCCTCACAGCATTTTCTTCAGTTGCCTCGCTGATATCATCTCCTGCCTCCTCTACTGCACTGTTGTCATGGTTTCCTCTTTTCAGAGTGGTTGAGAGGCAGTAAACTTAGTCAGACATTGATGTGAAGTGTGTGTGTGTTCGGATTCAGCAGCTGTGGTCAAACTCTCTTTGTTAGACTGAATCCGGCTGGTAGAACATGCGTCTCGTGGGATTATTCTCACTCACTGAGATGATCCCTCCTCCTGTCACTTCCTGTATATCTGCATCTCTTTTTGAAGTCCCGTTCTGTGACATATTCAACACACAAACACACACATACACACACATGCGCACACAATTTGAATTTGAAAAAATTATTTATATTTTATCATGTTGCATTGTGGTTGCTTGGGTTTTTGCTAGGTTGTTGCTTACTGGCAGAAAAGAGCCCACCATTAAAGGGATAGTCCACCAAAAATATAAATTCTAAATCATTTACTTACCCTCATGTGGTTCAAAAACCTGTATGACTTAGCCTAATTTCTTCTGTAGAACCTAAAGGAAGATATTTTGAAAAATGTTGGTAACTAAACAGTTTTGGTTCCAATTGACTTCCATTTTATGGACAAAAAATACAGTGAAAGTCAGTGGGAACCAAAACTGTTTGATTATCAAAATTCTTCAGAACATCATCTTTTGTGTTAAGCAGAAGAAAAAAAATGCATAGTAACTATCTTGTTTCTATGGTAACCTATTTGTTATGAAAAACAATTGCCTAAAGAAATTTAGTATAAAACAAGTACACAAAAACTGCTATAGCTTAAAAGGATAGTTCACCCAAAAATGAAAAATTTATGTTTATCTGCTTACCCCCAGCGCATCCAAGATGTAGGTGACTTTGTTTCTTCAGTAGAACACAAATTATGATTTTTTTGCCGTCTGTCAGTCTTATAATGCGAGTGAATGGGAACACAATCAATAAGAGTCGAAAAAACTTGCATAGACAAATCCAAATTAAACCCTGCGGCTCGTGACGACACATTGATGTCCTAAGACACGAAACGATCGGTTTGTGTGAGAAACCAAACAGTATATATATAATTTTTTACCTCTAATACGCCACTATGTCCAACTGCGTTCAGCACTCGGTTAGTGAGGTCTGATCACGCTCTGACTACGGCAGTGATGTCTAGCACTCATTGAAGTATATGCACAAGACATCAGTGGCGTTGTCAGAGTGCGATCAGACCTCACTAACCCGAGTGCTGAACGCAGTTGGACATAGTGGCGTATTAGAGGTAAAAAATTATATAAATACTGTTTGGTTTCTGATATGATATAAATACTGTTGGTCATGTGTTTGAGACGATCTGAGAGGAAATGCATTCATTCCAAGCTCACTGTGGTGTGTTTTGTAGTGATGTGTCATTCATGAACGATTACTTTATTTTGAATTAATCTTTAATATGACTTGGAAACAATGAGTTGACTCAGAGAGTGATCATCATCCCATAGGTTGTGTATAGGAAACAGAAATGATTAGTTCACCTCTCTCATCTTCGTGTTCGAGTCATTCGTTCATCATGTCACAGCCCAAAGCACTCAGGTCTGAGTGCTTCGTTCTTTTTCAATATACCGTGACAGCCGTATTGGATACAGAAATTAGTTAATTCACAACCTTCCTTACAAACAAGTGCATAGTTAGTTTAAGCTAGTATTATAATTTATTTTCCTATCAAGACTGGACATATTGGTCTAATATTGTATAAAAAAGATTGGTCAGAAGGGACATTGTGGCATATCATAAATGCATTATATCTTTTGGTAATTATGATAATTCCTAAATATAATACAACAAACAGTCAATAGTAATATGAATGTAATGTTGTATTTGTTGCGAGACACTAAGCCGGGAAGCAGTCACATGACAAAAGAATGAAGGACTCAGACCCGAAGACTCGAGAGATTAACATATTTCTTTTTCTGCATTCAGCCTATGGGGCTGTGATGGGATGAACGAACGACTCGAACCCGAAGACTCGAGAGGTGAACTAATTTCTGTTTCCGGTACTGCATGCATTGCATATGGGGCTGTCACGGCCCAGATCAGACACTGACGACCAAACTTATGACTCAGCCTCGAAGACACGCGAGGTGAACTATTCTTTCTAGGGGAACATACGTGATAAATGTAAGGTGGCAAAAGAGAGAATGACTCGGATCAGGAAGTGTGGTGAACTAACAGACTGCATAGCCTGAAGACGCTGCTAAGCAATTAATTAAAAATTTCTTAATAATAAGACTCATTACTCATAATTTGTCCTTCATGGCTACATTAGCCTGTAGTTTATTTTTTATTCCAAATGTGATCAACGTGTAAGTAGTATGTGTTGGGGAATTTAACATGTAACATTTTAATTATATTCTGCTGAAATGAATGAAATTACTTGAAAAAAAAGATTTGTTCACTTTGCTGAACGAGATTCAAAGATCCAATTCAGTAAAATGATCCAAACTTCCCACTACTAGTGTTTTGAGCTGAGCTGATAAATGTTCTGTGTGATGTACGGTGATTAGCACGGATTAGTTCAACTTTTGCCATGTTTGCCCTTTAATGTTTCTCATACACAACAGTGCTTGTCAGTCAGGCAAATTGGTACTGGCACCAGTGCGATGGTTTGCAACACGCAATGCACAGCATTATTTGCCTAGTGCATAAACATTATATTGAACACTTATCAAACTTTTGTTATAATTTTATTGAGAAAAAATATATTATTTATATATTATTGATAATTATCGTTACTGTTTTATCGCTCAGCCCTACTTAGTAGGGAGTGGGATTTGGATGAATATATAAATATTACTGTATTGTTCTGAATATAAGACGACCCTGATTATAAGACAACCCCTCCTTTTCAAAATGTACCTTTTGGAAAAAGGCTTTTTGAAGACCAAATCTTTTTATAAAGAAAATGCTTTTATTTGAAAATAATTCTAATATTGCATATTTTGGTCCCACTTTATATTAAGTGGCCTTAACTACTTTGTGCTTACATTTAAATTAATCATTTGATACAATGCCCTATTGTGTATACATGTTTTTACATTGTACTTATATTTTAAAAACACCTGCATGTAATTACACCTATAATTAATTTCTGTAATTACATATATGCCAGCAGCCATATCACTCTGTAGCCCAAGACTGGTTGCCCACTGAAGCTAAGCAGGGCTGAGCCTGGTTAGTACCTGGATGGGAGACCTCCTGGGAAAACCAGGTAGCTGCTGGAAGAGGTGTTAGTGAGGCCAGCAGGGGGTGCTCACCCTGTGGTCTGTGTGGGTCCTAATGCCCCAGTATAGTGACGGGGACACTGTACTGTAACAAGCACTGTCCTTCGGATGAGACGTTAAACCGAGGTCCTGACTCTCTGTCGTCATTAAAAAGTCCCATGGCACTTCTCGTAAAGAGTAGGGGTGTAACCCCGGTGTCCTGGCCAAATTCCCTCCATAGGCCCATACCAATCATGGCCTCCTAATAATCCCCATGCATTGAATTGGCTCTTTCACTCTCTCTCCTCTCCACCTACAGCTGAGTGGTGAGCGCACTGGCGCCGTTGTACTGTGGCTGCCATCGCATCATCCAAGTGGATGCTGCACACTGGTGGTGGTTGTGAAGAGACCCCTGATATGATTGTAAAGCGCTTTGGGTGTACAGTTGTACATAGGAAAGCGCTATATAAATGCCTCATTCATTCATTCATTCATTCATTCATTCATATATAATTACACTGTAGACCCATCCCTTACACCTTACCCCTATCCTTAAACCTATCCATACCACCAAAGCTTTCCCTAACCTTACCTGTATCCCACCTCAAAAGCAGCAAAAGTATTTTTCAATTCAATATGAACCCAATAAGTACACTGTACGTATTTTTTGATGTAAGTACATAGTGGTTAAGGCCACTTAATATAAACTGGGACCCATATTTTTAATATTTAATTTTTTTTGTATTGAAAGTATGGCAAATACTGGTAAAATGTACCAACGATCACATTTAAAAATAAAACACTTTTTGGCATACCATAAAAATAACATGTAGCCCATCTGAATTATATAACAATTAGGCTATCCATCTCATAGTGAAAACAATGTAGCCTCCCATAATTTTATTAACCGTAGAAGTGAAATATTATGGTAGTTTTGAAATCTGGGTATCGTCTTAAGTTTTAAAATCACGTATGGGGGAAGTTTGGTCCTGTCAGCAAGGCACGCAAACATAATTAACGCGGCTCTTAGACAATAAGCTTTTCTTTTAGTGTTAGCATTTTTAAGACTTCTAACATTACCCTCTGAGACCATATTCTTTTTGGCCGTATTACGCATATTTGGCCTATTGTTGCAGGTGTATTATTGACATGTAAAAGTCTAGACGCTGAATATAGGACGAACCCGTTTTTTCAGATGTATTTCTAAGAAAAAAACATATTCAGAACAATACTGTAACTGTAAGGTTACACAACAAAAATAACAGCGGTAAGAAAACAAATGATCATAGTGACATGGATTTGTTTGCACGAGCTCAGCAATTTGACACTCCAGTCAAGTCAGGTTTATTTATATAGCACTTTATGCAATAGATTGCTTTAAAGCAAGCTGCTTTACAGTATTAAACATGACTTTCAATTAGAATTATAACTTCTATTTCTGCTATAAAGAAGTTCTTCAGTGTTCATGCTTTTCCTCACAGACGTCTGACCTTGACGGACTGAACAGGAGAAATTAACCAGAGAGATTTCCATGTCAAAGAAAGCAGGGCCATAGAGCCACACCTACCTATTACGTATAATCACAGACCAATGGTAGTTCAAAGATGTTTACCAGACAAAGTGAACTTAACACTAGAAGTCCCAGAGATTTGTAACCCTCCTTTAGCCAAGTGGTTGCTAACTGGCTAGTCTTTTGGCTATCATTAGCATCAATTCATGTGTAAATATGGTCATTACCTGAGCAATCTGCAGGGGGGTTGGGGGTGTGTGTGTGAATGGTTGCTGGTGGCTTGTTTGTATGTGTGGCGGAGGGAGGGCTGCTAAAAGCAGAGAACTTGATTGACCATGGGCCGGTTTCAGAAAGGAGGTTAAGTGAAAACTCTGAGTATGTTAACCCTGAAATGAGGGAGTGCAAGTGATGTTTAAAAAGTTAACTCACTCATTCACACTGCAAAAATGCTTTTCATACTAAGTATTTTTTTTATCCTATTTCAAGTAAATTTAAAAAAAAAATCTTAAATCAAGATGGATTTTCTATATGAGAAAATTATATATGATATTTAGTCTTGTTTCCTGGGGGGATCTAAATTAAGTGCATTTTACTAAAGTAAAATGATCAATATCTGCCAGTGTGGTAATAAAAATAATCTTAATGCAAACGGAAAGTGTTGGAGTGTCTACCCAGGTGAAAAAAAAAAGTGCAGTAAAATACACTTTATTTTAGTACACTTTTACACTTCCATAATGTCCAGTGCTCTATTTCTGTGCACTTATTTTGTACTTAATATACTAAAAGCTCTTCTTTAGTACTTCTTAAGATAATCTTAAGAACATCTAAGTGTACTCAACTGTGCTATTTTGAGACACCATGAATTTGAACTAAAATGTGCTTTTAACATACTATCTGTATAGAAAAATGTATTTAGTTACCACTTGTAGTACACTTGAACCCACCTTTCAAACACTTTTAAAAATGGACTTATGATGTATTTCAAATATAAGATTAATATATAATGAATATATACAAAATGTATTTATAATATATTGCCAGGCAGTGCCAGGATTGTGAATGATTGCTGAAATGTACTCACTCGCTTTTTAATATTATTTGTAAATATGTGTACAAATGGTTGGTTTCTTTATTTTATTTCGTACTATTTTTATCAATAGATCTCAGCAACAAAGAAAAAAAAAAACGTGTTGATTTATCCCTAAGATGGCAAAGTGAAACACAAGTTTCCTTGAAGTGGCTCAGCATGGCCCCACATTGTTTACATAACAAAAGCAACTGTTCACAGCTGATTAAGGATATTAGCCTAAAGACTTCCAGCCCATCGGCTGTCCTGCGGGTTTTATAGGTAGAAAAGCCAAATGGCTGCTCTCTGGGACTACTAGTGTTAAAGTTCGCTTTGGCAAGCTCTTATGAACTCCTGGAATTAACTCCAAACTAACTTTAGTTTGGCCGGATTTTGTTTGAAATGACGTCATCCCAGTTCATTCTTTGATTTCGCTTGAAGTATATTGGGGTCTTTACACGAGTTCTCTGTGCGGTAGTATCTCTGAATAGTGACTAAACATTTTCTAAATTAGCTTCCATATTGCTTCAGAAGACTTGGCATGTGGCACAAAAATTGTATGGACCATACCCTTAACGATACCTTTACCTCCTATCCCCATTCACTTTCATTTTATGGTGCTTAATTTATTATTCATAAACAATGAATGTTTTGGCCCTCTAAGACCGAGAGAGAGGAGAGAGACCATTACAGAAATCTCAGAGCTGTTCAGAGGTTAGTGGAGACAGTTACTCTTATATAATGCTGCACTGATTTGATAGCAGTGTAGCTTCCCTTGAGTCTCATGCTCAGGTCCTGTCCTGCTTTAAATGGGTTAGTGAGTGCAACAGATCCAGCACCTGTTTGGTTTCTGGAAACACATGAATCCATAGTTTCCATAGTCATCCCATAAAAGAATTTGAGTCTATGCACAAAGATATATACAAAATCTTTACTGTACCTCAGAATAAATCTCTGAAATAAATTAATTTATTATGGCTTTTATACTTAATAACATCCTGCACTTTTTTTCTCATTCATTCATGGATGTTGATTTTTTTAATTTATTTTTTTTCCTAATGCAAAATCAAAATCCGTTGACACTTTAATATCATCGCCACTATTAGGCTTGCACAATACTGAAGAAAAATGCAGTATGCTATTAACTAGTTAAATAATGTGATAAGAGATATGGAATATGATAATGGTTTAAGTGTGTAAAATCAATTTGAATCATATTTAAGTATGCTTAAAAATGGAAAATGCATACTGAGAACAACAAATCCCTTTTAATGCAATTTTAAATTAACGTCAGTGAAAATTATTCATGTAGTCCCACTGGAAATGGATTAAATAAAACATTTTATAGTGTTGAATGCTCGAATCTGATTGGTTGATCAACGTTCTGTAATTTTCACAACGGTGTGTAATTATTTTCAGGAAAACGCACGGCTAGTTCACGGGTAGTTCTAGGCAGGTCTTGACAGCATTACAGTTCCATATCACTTCGCCAAATGATTCAAAAGGTCCTTACAGCTTATAACAGCAAAAGAAACACAACCCACAACGACACAGACCAAGCAGTAAAACATTTTAGAAAATGTAAATGGAAGTTAAAATAATTTTTGACTGAAAAGACAAAGTGGCTGTTGATTATTTTTGCAGTACAGTTCTTTATTTTAATATAAAATTTTTATACTTTGTATGCATGATTAGATCTCTGAGGTCAGACAATCCTGACTCATACACTCTGCCTTTTGGTTCTTTGTCCACCAAGGATCTTGTATATGCATGTGTGTATTGTGTGTTGTCATGGCTGAAGACATGCCCTGCCCTGTTCTTCCCAGCTGGCAACTGGGGACCTCTTAACTCTGCACTCAGATTGTTAACCAATCAGAGCGCAGCATCACAGACCACACACCACATGGCTCAGCCAATGGGACCTCTGGTCTGTTTTTACTCCAGTGGGGAGTAGAGGCATGATTAAGCATTCAGGCCAGTCAAGAGGAAGAGAGGAGAAAGGAGGGATGGAGGGGTGGAGAAAAGAGAAATTATTAGAGAAAAGAGAAATATTTTTCTCTAATACACACTGTTCAAAATTAATCATACCCTTTTATTCAGTACTTTTTGCAACCTCCTTTTGCCAAGATAAAGGCTCTGACTCTTCTTCTATAATGCCTGATGAGTTTGGAGAACACCTGACAAGAGATCATTCCTTCATACAGAATCTCTCCAGATACTTCAGATTCCCAGCTCCATGTTGGTGCTTCTTCTCTTCAGTTCACTCCACTCATTTAATTTTGTGCTCAGTGACACATTTTTGTGCTGATTTTGATATTTGTTTTGGATCATTGTCCTGATGGAAGATTCCAACCACAGCCCATTATAAGCCCAAAACAGGGACAGTCAGGTTTTGATTTTTTATCTATTGGTATTTGATAGAATCCATTATTCCATAATTCTGATCAGGATGTCCAGGATCTCTGGCAGAAAAATAAGTCCACAACATTAAAGATACAGCAGTATATTTCATTGTACACATGGGGTACTTTTTACCACTGTGTGCACCAAACCCATCTTAAGTGTTTGGTGCTAAAAAAAAAATATATTTTGGTTTTTTTTTCATCTGACTATATAACCCATCCCGTTTGAAGTTCCAGTAGTGTAAGTTACTTTTCAAATGTCCTATGGTCAGATGAAGCAAAAAAAAAATAGCTCATATTATATTATTTTTCTGAAAAAGATCCTTTCTTCAGTGTTTTATTGAAAGTTTTATCCACAAAGTAAAAATCATAAATTTGATCACGTAATATTGATGCTTGTCTAATGATCTGTAGCTAGGGTTTTTGTGCTCAGCTTTGAACTGATGGCTCTCTCTAATAAGAAACACATTTATTAGGGAGATCACAGTCTTTAGTTATGTTCCCTTTGTCTTGACTCGAGTGAGTTCATATCAGAGCCACAGGCTCTGTTCTCTATGTTCTGTAGATGTCATTTTTTCAGACCAGGCTTATCTGCTTTAAAGATGACTGATCAATGTCAGAGATCCCCTATGGCACGTTTATAGCCACGCCCTCTCATGTTTAATCACTCCTTTCTTTGTGTTTCAGTGCTTGCATTGCATGGCTTCTTACTGTTACTCATTATCTTCTGCTGCTGCTCCTTCTTCATCCTTCTTCACCTTCTCATTCTTCTTCTTTGACATCCTCTTCAACTTCATTCTTTTTCATTGCCACCTTCTTCTTCTTCTTCTTCTTCTTATTCTTCACCTTCACCTTCTTCACCTTCACCTTCGCATTCTTTGTCTTCTTCTTCATTGGTAAAGCAGCTCTAAACAGAGCCTAAAACTTAAACTTCTTGACATTTGCAAGATCTGGTATTTCCTTCTGAAAATGCAAATCTAGTTTTTCTCCCACCTACTTTGATTTTATTTCTCCCTTTCTCTCTATCATGAATACATACACAAACTAGAGCCCGACCAATATGGATTTTTGGGGGCCGATGCCGATATTAACTAGAAAAGAGGCGATTTATAAGCCGATATTTTGATTTTGAAAATAAACTGGATATTAGACCCATTTCCTATAAACTACACTTACACAACATTCAATAGCAAAATATCTGCCTGTTCTATGTATGTGGGCTGTATAAACCATTTTCCAGAAGGGATTATGTTAAAAAAAGCATTAGATTACAGTCTCAATGACTAAACAATTGCACATCAAAAGTATATATTTTTTAATGATCAAAAAACAGTCTGGTTTTAAACATTTAACAGTTTTACTTACTTCCAGTTGAAGCTGGTTTTAACAGTCTGTGTACAGAATATTTAGAAGTGATAATGATAGGACCGTTAGCTAGAACTACCACACTGTTTTTATATACAGTGTATGAACAATCTACAATCATGGCGTACCACAAGTCTGTGAGCCCAACCCCCCCCCAACCCCCCACCCCCCCCCCCCCCCACCCCCCGCAAAGAATGAGATGAGGCCCCTCCCACAAGCAGTGATGTCATGTGTTAAAATTTGTTGTGCACCTGCGTCTGTTACGGCTGGTGGTGTAGAGATGAGGCAGATAACAGATTTCCACAAACATATAAGACTTTAATATAAACAAAGGCAGAGTACACCAAACTAGCATCTGACAACAACGAGAACGGACAAGGAGTGAATGGGAACACAGGGTATAAATACAGATGACTAACAAAGGGAGCTAAACAAGGTGATGGGATGATTAACAAGACGCAGGTGGATCAAATGAACTAATCAACAGAACGGGGAAACTAGGTCACAGGGGAAGACAAACATGGGGCTCTGTAACAGCGTCCATCTGCCCCACAGTTTACAAAAACTGATTTAACAGTGAATCATGTGGTGAATTATCATTGCATTGATTCATTTGATGTTATTATCGAATAATATTATCCTAGCTATAGCCTATATGATAGGCCTATATAATGTTTAGTGATTTTGACATCGTAGACTAAAATACCGGCAGGAATAAATATTTAGGATAATTTATTCATTAAAACCAAAGAAGCGCCAAGAGAATGGATAACAGCCGCAACGAGCACTGGCCACGATTTCAGAAACAACACATTCCAGCGTATAGATCGCCTCTTATTTAACACAGACCTACACATTTCTTATCAAATGGAGATGTTTCTTTCTATTAGGTACAGTTATTCGCCAAGTTTAAATTAATGTTTGAGACGTTTCAGAAAGATTCTCGCAGAGAGAAAAAAGTAGACCATTTGTAGTCTTGCACTAATCTGTATCGCCAAAAATGACGGAAGGCCTGTTTTAAGTTGTTTCAGCTGTCATGAGGAGAAAATCAGAACGCGTCGGCGCTTTCGTCGGCCAGAGGGATAAAAATGTAGCCAATTTAGTTTCATATATATTTAAATATTGGGCTATTGCCTAATATATTTTTTGTAAGATGTCACCAATGTTGATTATGAAAAGTGAATAGTCGGGAGACATATGCAGCGGGTTAGACATGTTTGACCACTTCATTAAGTTTTGTTTTATAGTAAGTCTTTCTTTAAAGTGAATTTCGTTTTGTAGAAATTGTATCTTAATTTCAATCAATGTTTCATCAACCAATTGCCTATATTTAATAATTATTACAACCAATTGCCTATATTTAATATTGCCTATATTTAAAGGATAAACCAAGAACGTTGGGTGTGGAATGGATTGTGTAACAAACAAACTTATGTTTCTGCGCGGCCTTTGAATAAGGCTGACACAATAGATGTCTTTCTGTTTTTATTAAATTTCTTTATTACTTTATTAGATGTCTTTATTACTTAATTAATTGATAAGATATTTTTGGTCTAACAATATATTTTAACTGGTCTAAATTCTAAGTTAGACACAAATTTGCGTATAGGCGTGTATATAAGGTTCCTTTCTAGCACGTAAATTGCTGTTTCGGCCGCAAATTTTCAGTAATTTCGATCGGTGCATCAAATGATGTATAGGCCTAAACTAAATTCATGTAGTTACAGTAAAATAATAAAGAAATAACTAGACTTATTGGCTAGGCTACATTTGGAAAAGAACTAAAGACATTCCGGTAGCTAACCTTTATCAGAGCTGGCGATGGGGTAAATACATTTGGGCAATATATAATAATATAAATAACAATAATAATGTCTCAGCAATGACCGAACATATTTATTTGAGTGAAGCATGAGACTCTGTTTCTCATGTTTCATCGGCCGTTATAAACGCAGATGCCAATTTAAATGCAATTAGCTCATATCGGCTGATAATATCGGCCGGCCGATATATCGGTCGGGCTCTAACACAAACAAACACTTTTCGTCTTTTCATTGCCGTTACAGTTTAGTCATGTTTTAATCATGATGTACATTTAAATATAGTGTGGAACAATGTAAATTTCGCATTGCTGTTGATTTTAAAGAGCTTTTGTGTGCATATACATCAACATTTCTGTCAGTAGGTTATGCCTTGTTTTTTGAGAGTGAAGTGATTGAACATTGAATGTTATTGGTTACACAGCTTGTGCTTCAACAAGCTTCAGAAAGCACAATCAGCAGGGAGTTTTGAAGTTTCTGCAGTTTGATTGACTCTGTTCAAGGACGTCTGTGTGCAGGTCTCCATCCATCCACTGCTCACTCATCACTCAGACTGCCAGAGATTGACTGACATGTCTGCATTTGGGACAGAGCCGATATGAAACGAGAATGGCTAAGCAAAACATATTCTTGTCAATACTCTATGTATATATATGTATACATATGTATAGATATGTATACAGGTGCCGTATGGACACTGATTTAAAATCTGAGTAAAGGCAATTTCTAAATAAATAAACACATTTTTTGGGCAGGCCTGAAATCATGGCTCGATGATGCACTGGAGCCACTGAGCATTGTCCTTCCCCTAACACTATAATAAATATAGTGCATTAGCAGTGGTTCACCCACTCAGTCGCGAGTTACTGTCATTATCATTACCATGTCGTTACTATAGCCTAGTTTGCTAGCTAGCTATGCCTTTGTCACATAAATGCATATTACCTGGTTGTGATAATTTACAAAACAGCTCAGTTTGAAATCAAGAAGAGGTGGATTAATGCCATTTCCTGTCGCCAGCAAGTGGTGCTATGACTAACTGAATATTGGCATATAAATGTTTTCAGGCCTGGACTCTTATCACACATGTGAAGTTTGGGGCAGGTTGGACATTGTATTCCTGACTTACAAAAGCTTCCTGATTCATGGCGAAACATCAGAATTTGTCAGGCCGCCATGGACATGCCGTTCAACGAAAACTCAAGATATTTGCATTTTAACATTGCTAAGGCCTTTAGATTAGGCTGACTAAATATGATTTTTATCTGATAAAATCTCTAGGAGGAGTTCGTTAAAGTACAACGTCTGTAAATGGCAAAACTATCTCACTTCCTGTTGGGTTTTCAGATTTTGCACCCATAGACTTTTTATTAGGTATTGGGCTGTTACATGTGTCTGTTACATTTATTCTATGTTATTTATTGATTAGCCTAACTTTATTTGGCTAAGTTCGGTCATGCTAGTTACATAATTGCTAACTTGCATAAAAGGGAGAACTGAAAGGTGCGAGGTTGATTCTCAGGTAGCCGGTCAATGTCCTCTGAATTGGCTCAAACATGTATGGCTGTGTAAATCCAATAGGTTGTAGCTGTATTTGACAGTTGAGAGAGGGGCAGCTTTCCCGCAAGTAGGTGTGGTTTCAGTGCCGACAGCGATATACCCTCAGCGTTTGAGAGCAGAGAATAGTGCTTATTTTTTCAAGATTTTGATAGCTTATTTTATTTACTTAGCAGATTTCTTTTATCATTCAAATTTGGCTGGGTGGTTAACACACTTTTCTGTGGGGTTGACAAACTCAGAACACATATTTAATATTGCTTTACATGAACTTTAATGTGTGTTCTTCACCACATACAGTGATTCACTTTGCCTGCACAATCGAAAACACCTCTGCTCCAGATGCAATACATGTAATTTAATGTGAGTGCAGCTGCTGTCAGGAAGACACTCACAGCCATCATAACACACACTAAAACAACTTTGATTTTCCCCTGAGTGAACTGTGTGGAAATATATTCCCTCTTAATAGAATTGCAAACTATCCATTACACTGGGTTCACTGGATGATATTCTGAGGTTTTGGATGAAATTCATGACCGTATTAAATGCCGCATGTGGAAGAGCTGTCAGCCAGTGACCCCTTAATCATTATGTCAAATCAGTGCTGTTCACTGACTTGAAGTGTATCCTTCTAAATCAATATGGTTCCACTTTGCAAATTAAATGGCATCCAAAATGCTTGTTTTTTGTGTGTTTTCTTGACCTAATGCTGCTTGAAATGTCTGTTTTTAAACCTGGCAGTATTTAAAGGTGGTTAAAAAGACATCCGGGTCGTGACCTGTGTATCTTACATTATCAGTGGAGTTCTCCGAGGTCTGTCTGCAATGACCGATCGGCATTGACGTATAACAGCACTGAGGAATATTGGTGAAAAGTGTTTTATGAAGGTGTTATGTAACATGCCCATTTGCCCCCCCCCCCTTTTTTTTTTCTTTTAACTTTTTTCTTCCAGTTTATTTTGAGGAAGTACAAAAGAGAATAGTCACGTCAAGCACTACAGGTTCTTCCAGTACTCCCATAAACACTCAGTTGAGGCTGTTCATTGGGTGAATTCAAGTTTTAACCTGGTTTGGTTTGGGTTTAGTGTTTGTTTTGTTGTTGCCTTTTTTTGTTGCCTTTTTTGTTTGCTTGGCTTTTCTTTGTTTTGCTTTTGTCACTTTATATACATGGTAACGTAGCAAGAGAGCAGGAAGTCATGGGGAAAGATGTTTTAATAAAATGTGACATGACATGTTTTGTTTGTTTTCTACTGATAACCATTCTGATATGACACGCATTTAAAGCACCTAAACTTCTGAACAGTTTCTACTCTTTACTATTAGTTCTGTTAGTTTTGTTTTAGGTAACTAGAGTTTGCTCAGTTCTTGAAAGAGTTTTTCACCTCAGGCTGATGTCACAAGCTTAATATGTTAACTGACATTTTCCCCTTGATTGCTTGGTGTGTTTTGTACTCCTGTAATCAGGATAATTAAATCTCTTTAATTAAAAGCCCTCCAAACTCCAAGTTCCCCATGACTTTGCATCACTCAGTGCAATTATGATGCTTGGAGCGCTGCCGGTGCTGCAACAATATTGGTGTGAAGGTTTCAGATCTCATCACAAATCTATAATATTATGACTGTGACCTTTTGACTCTGGTCTGCTTAAAACCGCTTTGTTCTCTGGTAACACACATCCATGGGGATGCCTATATGTAACCTGGTCAGGTCTATGGATACACATTCAATGCATACTATCTGAATTGAATCTGAGTGAGACAATAATAAAATTTGGAAAACGAAGACATTTTTACAAAGACATTTTTGCATTAAAGACGCTTTTTGCACACAACACTGAACACTGTTTTTTTTTTTTTTTTTTTTTTTTTTGAGAAGGTTTCATTTTTATGAATCTGTATTGGTTAGTGAATCTTTTTGATTCAATGAAAGAAATGTTAAAAGGTGCAAAAGCGGTGCTAACATTGCTCTAGAGTGGGGTTTCATAAGCCCGGGTAAAAAGCGGTGCTAACCCACCTTCAAAATTACAAGGGTGAAACGTTCCTTTACCCAGAGTTAAAAGCAGTGTTTAGAAAGATGATAACATGGGGTTAAGCACAGTGTGTTCATCAGCCATAAAAAAAAGTTATAGCTATTGTTATAGTCATCGTCTTTGGTGTGAATGGGCCTTTACAGTATGTGTGGCGTGGTTTGGGAGTGTGGTGACCTGAACCGGAAGCCTTCAGACTGAATCTGAGCAGATGAAAGATGTGTATTGTGATTTAAAGATACATATTACTCACTTTGTTCTGCTCTGTGCTCTGTTGTCCTGCTCATGATCAGTGGTGGACACTCTGTGAAACTTGTTTGAGTAATTGCTGAGGAGTCATGTCATCTGAATGGGGAATCTGAATAATTAGGACGTATGGGGGATGCAAGTAACTGTTGCCTTGGTGACAGTGTGAGGAGCATGCATGTGACATTTACAAGACATCACTTATCTTCTTTGGTCCAGGCCTGTTTCAGTAATCTTAGGAGCGCCCCTGTCATTTATGTCTCTTTTTTGCTCTCTGTCTCTCTCTCTTTGATCTATTCAGGGTGTTTTTATATTGAGAAGAAGCCCTTTATGTGCCATTTTTGAGTAGTCAGGTCCTTTGAAAGGTTGGGTTTGGTTATCTCCAGTATGCTGTTCTTTTTGGGTGTTATTCTCTGTTTCTCATGGCTGAATATGAATTTGTTGAATAAACTGCAGAGATCTGTAAATGTCAAAGTTGATGAAGACCCAGTTTCCAGAAATACTTAGCAAACTGCTTTATTACATACTGTAAATGTTACTTCATCTATGCAGTCTTTCCAAGGTATCATCTTATGTGCTATTAAAGGTGCCATCGAATGTTTTTTTACAAGATGTAATATAAGTCTAAGGTGTCCCCTGAATGTGTCTGAAATTTCAGCTCAAAATACCCCATAGATTTTTTTTAATACATTTTTTTTAACTGCCTATTTTGAGGCATAATTAGAAATGCGCCGATTCATGCTGCTCTTTATTTGGATGTTATTTGGATGTACATTTGATTCTGAATGAGTTTGAGGTTTTGCTCTGTGGCTAAAGCTAACATTATACACTGTTGGAGAGATTTATAAAGAATGAAGTTGTGATTATGAATTATACAGACTGCAAGTGTTTAAAAATGAAAATAGCGATGGCTCTTGTCTCTGTGAATACAGTAAGAAACAATGGTAACTGCAACCACATTTAACAGTACATTAGCAACATGCTAACTGTAGTGAACAGCACATTCTAGGGCCCAGTTTATGGCCGGGCCCCTCTCTGTCCGTAACAGCGGACAAACGTTTGCTACATTTTGATTGGATCTTGGTGGCCTAACACAAACAAACTGTCCAACACCATCAGATAAAGATGGAAGGACAACATCCAGAACTCTCTTAGAGGGTAAGAAGAAGACCTCTTGTACCAAGCCTGGGAAGGACAAGACTTCTCATTGGTCCACAGGCAGTTACTGCCCTTCACCCATCTAGACATTATTTCCTAAAGTTGGCCAGAGACTGCCATACAAATTCCTTGGGACCTTAGTAGAAATGGTTGAAATAAAGAGAGATCACAAAGATCCATCCAAATCCATTCAATGTTTGAAAACCTTAGAACTGATGCAAACTACACATCCATTTCACACTTATTCACAGAAATAAGTATTCTCTGTGACAGCCATTTGTAGTGCAACATCTGATACAAATACAGCTGTTAATGTACAATTGAATGACATTTCAATCTTTTTCCATCATGTTTAGTCTCTATTTGTTTAGAATATTGCCAAATGTATTCTGGTGGTGGTTTGGAAAGTGAGAAATGCATTGGTAAACTTTAAAGACACTGTAAAGACTTCCAACTTTGTGCTTTATGCAAATGAGTTCCACAGGGGAGAGAAGGGTGGGCCACACTGTGTGTGTCCCCTCTGATGCCAGCAGCCGATCACAGCACTCGAATGGAGAAGCGCCAAAATGCAATCTCCTCCTCATCGGAAAGGGATAAAGGTACCCTTTCTACCGACACTCCTTGTTCTGAGTCTGCCCTTGAAAGGGGGAAGACGTAACAGATATAGCGTTCTGAGTCTGTCCGTCAAAGGGGATAGACATTAACAGATACACAGTTCTGAGTCTGCCCTTGAAAGGGGGAAGACGTAACAGATACACCGTTCTGAGTCTGTCCTTCACGGGGACAGATATTAACAGATACAACACCATTCTGAGCCTCTGGTCCATCCAGAGAGACAACAACAGATCCCATGATCTGAGTCTACAGCTTGTGAGGCAGCAACAGAGACGACCACGTTCTAAGCCTCCAGCTTTTGAGGAAAGAGACATTAACCAACACTACATTCAAAGTTCCGTCCAGCGAGACAGTAACGACATCTGCAACAAGGTTAAGCTCATGAGAGCAAACCTTCACTTCAAGGTACCTTCGTCTGCGTGTTCCAGATTGTTAAGGACCTTCTGCACCTACACCAGGGCCTCATCTGCGTGTTCCAGATTTTAGGACCCTTTGGTGCTCCAGGAGATCAGCATGCCACAGAGCTTTGTGTTCAAGACTGTTGAAACAGATTCTGGCTCCTCTCCCTCCTGTCACCCAGCACAACCAGTGGAAGACGTCACCGTCATCGGACTCGACCAAGTGGAACGTAAATATCACTTAACCAAACCTCTTTCCAGAGACCTTGGCATTGTTGTATATTATCAGTATAAAGTTTCCTAATTCCTATTAGATTCAATATAGCTGATGTTAGTCAATAACAAATAATCTCTCGTTTATTTGTTTGTTGCATAATAAGGTTCTCCACCTTATTATTTTCAGAGAAACAGTTTATCTTTCCCTAAGATAACATAACTCTTCCATAGCCACACTCAACTTAATCACTTGTATCCTATGTAACTTATGCACTTTATTCCTTTTATCATTCATGGTATTCATTTAGTAGTTGTGTTAGTTATTCTTGTTTATCTTTTTGTTAATAAAATGTATTTTATTACACTTGTGTCTTCCTTGTGCTGATAATACAGAAAAGGTTCTACAAGTTAGCAATATCACCAATCTTTCAAATAAATCAGCTGACCACTTTAATTCTAAATGAATGAAAGTCCCTGTTGGGAGTGTTCTCATACTGCCAAGGTAACAGACCTTGACTGGTGCCCTGAACGAGGGAAAAAGGGGGAAGTGGTCATCTGATGTACTCATAACCACACCTTAAGAGACGTGTGTCCAAAAATCACAACGTCAGCGGTGACTTGAGTACCAATCCCTACTAACTTTGCGTCCTTGGATGGACAAAGTAAAAATCACTACATAATGAAACATTTAGAAAGACAAATTTACAAATATCACTAAAAATATCAAGTAATCATGGATCATGTCAGTTATTAATTGCTCCATCTGCTTATTTCGCTGTTGTCCTTGCTTGCTTACCTAGTCTGATGATTCAGCTGTGCACATCCAGACGTTAATACTGGCTGCCCTTGAGTAATGCCTCGATGGCATATGCAAATATTGGGGGCGTATACCCCGACTGTTATGTAACAGTCTGTGTTATGTTGAGATTCGCCTGTTCTTCGGAGGTCTTTTAAACAAATGAGATTTATATAAGAAGGAGGAAACAATGGAGTTTAAGACTCACTGTATGTCATTTCCATGTACTGAACTCTTGTTATTTAACTATACCAATATAAATTCAATTTTTAATTCTAGGGCACCTTTAAATGGTAGTTTGTGTAGCAGACAGTAGTATTATTATTTTTTTTACTTATTTTCTACCTTCATTCCCAGGTGAAAAAAAAGTACACTTCCATAATGTACTTAAAGTGATCTATTTTCACACACTAATTTTGTACTTAATATACTAAAAATTCTTCTTAAGTACTCCTTAAGATAATTTTAATAACATTTAAGTGTACTCAACTGTGCTATTTTGAGACACCATGAAAATGTATTTAGTTACCACTTGTAATACACTTCAACCCATAAGTGTACTACAAATACAGAGATAGTAGCCTATGTTAAAAGCACATTTTAGTTCATATTCATGCAATCTCAAAATAGCACAGTTGAGTACATTTAGATGTTCTTAAGATTTTCTTAAGAAGTAGGCCTACTAAAGAAGTTTTTTTTTTTTTGTATATTAAGCACAAAATTAGCAATAAAAACACATCCTATGTGCTGTCGGCCAGTAAAAACGATTTATTTAGGCTATATATATTAAAAGTAAAACAGACCGGCCCACATAAAAAAAAAAAAAAAAAAAAAATGGTTCGGCCCCTCTGGCATTTGCCAAAATTGCCCGATGGCGAATCTGCCTATGGCTCTGTGTCTATACTGCACTGAAGTGTCAATTAACTTTTGTCTGGTTAATAAATACCTTAAAAGACAATATTCCTTGGCCATAATGTCAAATCAGATGAAAGAATGAAGGTGATTCTGATACACACATTTAGTAAAACACAGAAGAACAACAAAGAACAAGAAAACGGGAACAACACTCAGACCAAAATGCGGTCATTAGTTGGGTTAGTAAAATAACGAAATTATAGGTTTTAAATTAAATTTAAATTTCAAATAAAAAAAATTATGTAAAGAGATATAATAAAATAAAAAGTGCTTAAAAGTGCACTTCTCTTCTCAAACTCTTTTTAAGTGGAATAAAGCTACTTTTTTTCCCCTTACGTGCAACTTATTGGAAAGCCCGGATGAGTCATTAGTTGGGAAATAAAATAAATAATGTAATAAAGTAAAATAACTAAATTATAGGTTTGAAGTAGAAAACAGTATTTATGTAAAGAGATTATTATTATATTAAAATATTATTATATTAAAATAAAAAGTGCACAACTCTTAAGTGGAAGGAAGCTACTTTTTCCCCCCAAACGTTTTGAAAAGTCCGGATGAGTCATTAGTTGGGAAATAAAATAAATAAAGTAATAAAGTAAAATAACCGCCCGAAGATATCATCGTCCATCGCGATGTTTTACTGTAAACATCGCCAACTGCCAATTTAGGGGACATCGCCCAACCCTAGTTCATTCATGTTTATTTCGTGCTATACTAGTAGTAAAAACAGAGGAAGACATGATCAGTTCACATCAGTTCAAAATTATATTTTGTTTTTAAATTTCATAATAACATTGACAGAATTTATAAGCTCAGACTGTTTTATATCAGAAGTAACAGTAACAAAACGTGCCAGAAGCACTAATTAAATGTCAATGTTTCAGTCAATGATTTTGTCCCTCAAAACTGTCAGTCGAAACTAAAAAATTTAAAAATTATACATGAATTGTAAAGTTTTTCAGTAAATTAGATTTTAATATAAAAGGAAAAAGAATACTTACCGTGTATTTGAGTAACACTACATTCACCTTTGGCTCTTTCCATTCCTTTACTCTCATGAGGCTCAGGTGTTTAATGGTGCCACCTGGAGTGAGACTCAAGCAGAGCAGAGACTCAAGACTAACCTTTCAGATCCTCCCAAATCTCTCTGCATGATGTTCGGTCTGCTCTGCTTATGTGCAAGCTAGCAAGAGCCAGGCAGGGTTGCCAAATGCATTAATATCACAAAACCTTTTTATTTATTTATTTATTTATTTTTTTTTTTATTTATTAAATGGCTTTATTATTGTGGTAATACAGATCAGCAGATCACATGCACAATCAATTCATTTTGATTGCCCCCTGTTGGCTGGCTGCAGTATAGGTCATAATCCCCTCCCTCTACATGTAGTCGAATTGGAAGCTAGCCAAACTAAATAAAATCCATTTACACTTCAAATTTTTTTTCTCCAAAGATGGTTTCTGTCATTTTAGGGTAGTTCTTATGCTGATGTATGCTTAATTATTAGTTTGGTTTTAAACCAAAAGTTAGGTTTAAGTTAGTTTTTTGATGCTATTTAAATAGGTTGTAACGTCATGTTGCTAAGGTTGCTAAGGGGTGGATGACTTTGTAAAGAACCATCCGTCGGCCTAACGACCTGGGCAAAGGTAAAATGCGTGTATGTCTTTTCAGTGCCCTTGTGAAGTTCACTTAATTTTTATAATTTAGTTTACATTTTACTTTAGATGTGTGCTTAATCTGACTCCAAATTCAAATGATTATTACTCTTAGATCGTGTTTCTAATTAGGAATTTATCTTTGGTTATGTATTCATTTAGATCTTTGATTATTCTGATTATCTTATATTTTCAATTATTCATTCAATAGGGACTTGGTATCGCACAGAAAGTTACACTGGCTGATTATGTACTTCTCACGATCACAAATACACCCGTTCTGATTCTTAGACAGAGGATGCAGGGTAAATATCTACTTTAAGTTGGTTGCGCTCTGCTCACTCATAACAAAAAGCATAGTTTTGTACAGTGAGTATGGAAAGTATTCAGACTCCCTTACATTTTTCACTCTTTTTTTATATTGCAGCCATTTGCTAAAATCATTTAAGTTAATTTTTTTCCTCATTAATGTACACACAGCACCCCATATTGACAGAAAAACACAGAATTGTTGACATTTTTGTCAACAGATTTATTAAAAAAGAAAAACTGAAATATCACATGGTCCTAAGTATTCAGACCCTTTGCTCAGTATTTAGTAGAGAATCATGAGTCTTTTTGGGAAAGATGCAACAAGTTTTTCACACCTGGATTTGGGGATTGCGGATCCTCTCCAGTTCTGTCAGGTTGGATGGTAAATGTTGGTGGACAGCCATTTTTAGGTCTCTCCAGAGATGCTCAATTGGGTTTAAGTCAAGGCTCTGGCTAGGCCATTCAAGAACAGTCACGGAGTTGTTGTGAAGCCACTCCTTCGTTATTTTAGCTGTGTGCTTAGGGTTATTGTCTTGTTGGAAGGTAAACCTTCGGCCCAGTCTGAGGTCCTAAGCACTCTGGAGAAGGTTTTCGTCCAGGATATACCAGTACTTGGCCAAATTCATCTTTCCCTCGATTGCAACCAGTCGTCCTGTCCCTGCAGCTGAAAAACACCCTCACAGCATGATGCTGCCACCACCATGCTTCACTGTTGGGACTGTGTTGGACAGGTGAGGAGCAGTACCTGGTTTTCTCCACACATACCGCTTAGAATTAAGGCCAAAAAGTTCTATCTTGGTCTCATCAGACCAGAGAATCTTATTTCTCACCATCTTGGAGTCCTTCAGGTGTTTTTTTAGCAAACTCCATGCGGGCTTTCATGTGTCTTGCACTGAGGAGAGGCTTCTGTCGGGCCACTCTGCCATAAAGCCCCGACTGGTGGAGGGCTGCAGTGATGGTTGACTTTCTACAACTTTCTCCAATCTCCCGACTGCATCTCTGGAGCTCAGCCACAATGATCTTTGGGTTCTTCTTTACCTCTCTCACCAAGGCTCTTCTCCCCCGATAGCTCAGTTTGGCCGGACGGCCAACTCTAGGAAGGGTTCTGGTCGTCCCAAACATTTTCCATTTAAGGATTATGGAGGCCACTGTGCTCTTAGGAACCTTAAGTGCAGCAGAATTTTTTTTTTTTTTTTGTAACCTTGGCCAGATCTGTGCCTTGCCACAATTCTGTCTCTGAGCTCTTCAGGCAGTTCCTTTGACCTCATGATTCTCATTTGCTCTGACATGCACTGTGAGCTGTAAGGTCTTATATAGACAGGTGTGTGGCTTTCCTAATCAAGTCCAATCAGTATAATCAAACACAGCAGGACTCAAATGAAGGTGTAGAACCATCTCAAGGATGATCAGAAGAAATGGACAGCACCTGAGTTAAATATGAGTGTCACAGCAAAGGGTCTGAATACTTAGGACCATGTGATGTTTCAGTTTTTCTTTTTTAATCTGCATAAATGTCAACAATTCTGTGTTTTTCTGTCAATATGGGGTGCTGTGTGTACATTAATGAGGAAAAAAATTAACTTAAATGATTTTAGCAAATGGCTGCAATATAACAGAGTGAAAAATTTAAGGGGGTCTGAATACTTTCTGTACCCACTGTATATTTACGAAAACTGCATCTTACTAAGGCAGCAATATAAATGCATTATATAAAAGCAATATAAAAGCATTATACATGTCTTCACTTTAACTTTTGATCAATTTAATGCATCCTTGCTGAATTTTAATTAAATTTTTATTTTGAAAAAACAAAACAAAAAACATACTGACCCCAAACTTTTGAATGATGGTGTAAGATCAATTCTGTCAACTGACCTGAAACACTCTTATAATCAATAATCTTTATAATTGTTCCCTGATTCAATGGAAAGACAATACGACTTAGAATGAAGATATAGATAAATAGTATATGAAATGATGATGTGTCAGAAAGAAAGAGGTTGCTACTGATTACTCTGTAGAAAATAGATGTCTGTTCTACTAATCAGCTTCTGGCTGCTCATATGAGATGCTTCCATGGAGAAGAATTCCAATTTAACGACGAGATGGTGACACTGATTGGAATTTTCTCTGCCACTACAGCTGTGAAAATGTGTTGTATCAGGAGTGTTTGTCTTTTGGCCATTGGCACGGAGTATTCTCAATACAGTGTTTGTACTGATTACTAAAGTCGTAAATGTATATTGATATTTGTGCTCTGTATAGTGAGGTGTGTGTGTGTGTGTGTGTGTATGCGTGTGTGTACGTGTCTGTGTGTTCTATGGTTTCATCTATACAGAAAAGAACAGATGGCAAAACTGTCTGTCATAAGCCCAGCACCCGGGTTTTTTCTTTCAACCCCTACTCTCGTTTTGTTCCTCTTTTCATAGGCAAGCATCACTATCACTATCATCACTATCATTTTTCATACTGAGCGTTATGGATTTTAACAATTTTTTTTTTCTTGCAGTGTTGAACTACAGACATAGAGTTTTACTATATGTTTGTTTTTTGTTTTTGTTTTTTGTTTTGTTTTTTTCTCAGTACACTTAAATCACCATGCAGAGATTTCTTTTGCACCAAGTGATTGGATTTGAGATTTTTGCTGGAAAATGTAATGATCTAGTTTTTATCTTCACTCTGTCATCGTCATGCTGTTGTCCCTTCTCTTTTTCACATCATCCCTCTCTTTTTCTCATCTCCTACTCATTCCTTTCCTAATGACATCCCCAATGAGACACTGTGATCCCTCTTGTGCCCTCAATAACCCCTCACCAGATGAGACTCTCTGACTTTCTCACACACACACACACACACACACACACACACACACACACACACACACACACACACACACACACACACACACACACACACACACACACACACACACACACACACACACACACACTGATACTAGTCTTGCCTTTTTCCACAGGGCTCAAAACAAGAAATGCAGAAAGACAGAGCGAATGAGAGAGGGTTGCCAAAGATTATGTAATCCTACTGAACAGTTGCACACAAATGCTGAGGAAGGACATTGTACTCTCATTTTTCTGCTCTCTTTTTCTGAATATAATTTTCAAATTTAATTTCAAAGTACTTTATTGACAGTTTTTATTGACAGTCGGGGATAGAAGTATCAGCTCTCAGAAAACAAAACAAAACAACAGCTGCATCCCACATGGTACCTGTTTTAAGTATTCAAAATTAAAATTATTTTGTCCCAAATTATGTCCCATAATATGTTAAAAAGAGTAGGTTAACCCAAAGGTTCCCAGATGGTCTATTATTTTCAGTGTAAATCAGAAGTGCAGATCCATGCACTGTTAAAGAACTGTTAAAATAAATCTACAAACATAGTTGTAGAATTATAGCATAAATTAATGTGGTGTGTGTATGAGGATGTTAACTGTGACAAGATGATTGCTAGGCCAGTTTACGGTGACAGGATGCACATAACTATGCAATATCGCAGTCCATTAAAAATGCAAATATGATGTGGCATGTCCCAAAACTCTTCTGCTACATACTCGAAAGTATTTAAAAAATAACTTTTTTGGGATAGGCTATAAGTAGGTGAATTGTGACAAAACAAAACACATACACACAATTCTAAATAAAAATACAAAATAAAATAAAAATACAAATTGAAAACACATTGTAATATTTAAGAGTACAATTAAATAAATAAAACATTAAGTGAGACACAAGAAGAGTGCTTGTTCAGAACGGAGCTCTGCATAAGGAGATCGTGAATTAGTTCAGCATGAAGAGGAAAAAGTGTGATCTCAGATCCCTTCTGAATTGTGTTGTGGGCTTTACAGCAGTGGGACTAATCATCGCTCTGTACTCAGCAAATTAGATTACAGCAGTTCTTCAAACACAGCAAAGCCCTGCTTCTGAGATCCATCTATCTGCAGCTCTGTTTAACACACACATGCACAGTAGAAACAGCAGGAGCCCAACAGTGTGTTGGAGGTTGTATAATATAGTTACTAAAAATGAATTACCTACGAAATGACTTTTAAGTTTGCCACTTTAACATGGGTGCTCTGTGTGTTCCTCATCAGTCATCTTGTCTGAGCAGAGTCGACTGGGTTGACACGCACGTGAGCCAGACACAGATCTCCTCAGTCTCTTCATCACAGAGGAGTAATGTGCCACCGCTCAACATCAGGCTCTAGTTCAGGTTCAGATGTATAAGCCCTCAGAGGAAACAGAAAACACTTAATTTGAGATGTTTAGAGCTGATGTATGGCAGTTATGTTAAAATATTTTCTAATGTGTAGACATCTTTCCTTTACTCTATTCAATACAGTGTCTTCTTCATTTTTCATCTTTAAATATAGTATTACGTTCTACACTTTTGATGAAATTTTGCTTGTGGAGATATTTGTCTCTCTCGTGCTGTCTCTTTCCCTTCCTTCAGAAGACATTTAGCAATTAGTCCTTCTGATTACATTAGCAATCATCTTCCTGTCATAATGTCTGTATTCAGCAGATAAGATTGGTGTAGAGTAGGGTTGTCACGATACCATAAAAATGTCTTACGATACTATACCAGCTGAAGTATCACGATACCAAGTAGTATCGCGATACCATGCAGTCTACAAAATGAACCAATCTTTCACAAAAACCAGACCAGATTTTTCTCTGAATATTTCATTAATGAGAATGAATAACAGGCTTTTATTACCAATCAAATGAATCATTGTAAACAAAATTCATCTTAGTACTGCACAGAAGCTGTATGAACTGACATTACGATGTAGCATTTATGCATTTACACTTCAATACAATTGCATAAATAATGTTATGATATTAATGTTTCAAATCTAAAAATCTGAATATAGAAATAAAAATTTTGGCGGAAAAAAATGATAGAATAGACCTACTTTTAGATGGTAAAAAATTATAGAATAGGCATACTTTTAGATGGGAGACTAAAGTCGCCAGTAGGTGGCAGCAAGTGTTAATGATTAAGTCAATGAATCATTCAACCGATTCGTTCAAAACGGCTTATTCATTCAGGAATGAAGCAAATGACTGTCTTAATGAATGGATTAGTGAGTCAGTGACTGTCAGTGATTTGTTCAAAAACAGATTCATTTAGAAACGAAACAAAAACAGCGCTCTTGCTCGTGTCACGAACTTATCAGGAGCATTTTTGCCAGCCTATCTTAAAATATCTAACCCTGACTGGAGAGCAGTATGTATATTAAAACATATAATACATTTATAATTATAAATCACGATTGATATGATTGATAAGAATCGAGTGCAAACCCGCTATAGCTTATTGATGAATGGAATTACATTTGTCTGAATCGTGTTCGCAAAGATGTTTCTAGAAACAAGCTATTTAATCTTTTCCAGAAGTGGCCAAATGAGCAACGGAAAAACTGTGAGAATTCATTCTTATATAAAGATTTTATGATGTTAATTGAGTGAATTTCAGACCCTTTCTCCAGATAAAATGCACTGTGAACAACAACGTGCAAGCGCAACTTTATCTCATTGCAAAATTAACTGAAGCATCAGGAAACAATAAGGCGCTAATTCTACAGAGCATTTACTACACAGGGCACAGCAGACAGTCAACGGCAGTCTCTTGTAATGTTTTTGCAGACACACGTTCAATTGAAGTGTACCTGCCACACATACAACATTCCTTACAGTACTGACGATACTACCGTTTAAAAAATACAATGGTATCGCCAGTATTTTGAAGCTTTAGTATCGCGATACTACCGTAGTACCGGTACACCGTGCAACCCTAGTGTAGAGTGCATGTGTGTGCAGGATGGTAGTCAAAATGATTGAATTCATGACACTAGATTGGAAGATGTAGTCTTTTGGAACATTTATTGTTAAATGAGGGTGTGTTTGGATTCTGTAATTGCTTGAAAGTTAAGATCAGTTAAGGGATTTTGCTATTAGCTAGCATTATTTAGGAGTTTTAATAGGTCTGCAAGATTTTGATACATCATGAACATTTTTGGTCCTTTTATACTGTAGCAAAGACTAATACACACTGTTTAAAAGTTGGGGTTCAAATTGATCAAAGTGTCAGATCAAATTGATCATATTCTTAATAATTAAATAAATAAACATTTGAACAGTAGTGCTTCTGCTAAAATTTTCTCATGCCAGCTTTTACGAGTATATTGTGTTACGGCCCCGGTCTAGGTCAGGACCGCAACATAAATGGCACGACACAAAATGGCCTTTAAAGTACTCATTTTTATTTTCTTAATTTTTTTTCTTAGGCTCTTTACTCAAGTCTTTTGTGCGGCAGCAGTTAGAAATAATTAAAAAAACATGAAAAGTACATAAACAAAAGAACAGAAGCAAATGATCAGGGGTGAGCAAATGCCAAAATAATAAACAAACAATACTCTAACTTCCCATTAATTAACTACCTTCCCTGTGCATTCAAAAGTAAAGAAAACAAAATACAACAACATAACCTCACTCCTTAACTAAACCACAAAACAGGAGAAAAGGTGGTGGCCAAGTGGCCTACAAAAATCAGGCACTCACCCCCTACAGCTTCGCACATGGTTTACAAACATGTCAGACAATGAAGTTCAGGACACAAGGCTCTCACAATGGTTTACAATACTCTTAGATTATAACTTGATTTAACAGCATTTCACTTAGAGCTTCACACCAGAATTGACACATGAACAACCGTAATCAGGGAGAGAGACACACACAGAAGAGATCATTGCAAACAAAGAGTACAGAGGAAGCGAGAGCAAAAGTGAGAGCGCCCTCCAGTGAGATCCAGAAGAATTTATAGTCCAGGTCTCCTCTCTGGTCCAATCAACGAACAGTAACAGTCTCTCATCAAGCCATAGGCCAATCCTGTTAAAAGAGAGACACACATACACAGCGTACACAACATACAATACGTCATAGACGTAACACCCCCATCCTTAAAATTACAAATAAATATTTGTAATACAAAACCAGGAAATTCTCAACTCTCAGGCTTACTTGGAGCACGTGACAAAGCGTCAGCAATCACATTCTCACATCCTTTCTTGTGCCGAATTTCCAGGTTAAAACCTTGGATCTGAAGAGACCAGCGCATCAACCTCTGGTTTGAATTTGACATTCAGAAAAGAAACACAAGGGGATTATGGTCAGTATACACCAAAATAGTCACAGTACAAGCGTCAAGATATATTTCAAAATGTTGGAGTGCCAACAACAATGCAAGGGCTTCTTTTTCGATGGTGCTGTAATGCTGCTGTGACTTTGTGAATTTCTTTGAGAAGTAACAAATTGGGTGATCAATTCCCGCATCATCTTCTTGAATAAGAACTGCACCCGCTCCTATGTCACTTGCATCTACTTCCAACTTAAATGCTCTTAAAAAGTTTGGAGCAGACAAAACTGGGGCACTACACAACACCCTTGATAGCATCAAAAGCTAGTTGACACTCTGTACTCCAATCAAACGCCTTGGACTGACTCAGTAGACTTGTGAGTGGTGATGCAATTTCAGCAAAGTTTTTGCAAAAGGCACGATAATACCCCGTCATTCCCAAGAAACGACGCAACTCCCGTTTTGTAGTTGGAGCTGGGAAATCAACAATACACTCCACTTTTGCCTCCACAGGACGCACCTGTCCCTGACCCACACGTTTTCCCAGGTAGGTCACAACGGCCTTACCAAACTCACACTTGGCAAGGTTCAAGGTAAGTGATGCAGCATTTAACCGCTCAAACACTGAACGAAGACTTGTCAGATGCTGTTTCCAGTCGAATGAATAAACGACAATGTCGTCTAAGTATGCTTCACAGTTCTCTACTCCAGCAAGCACAATTCTCATCAAGCGTTGGAATGTAGCGGGAGCATTTCGCATTCCGAAAGCCATCCTCTTGTACTGAAGGAAGTGATCAGGCGTGACAAAAGCAGATATTTCTGAAGCCCTGGCCGTCAGAGGGACCTGCCAGTAACCTTTTAACAGGTCAAGCTTGGTCACGAACTTTGCAGCGCCAACCCTGTCAATACAGTCATCCATCCTTGGCAAAGGATAAGAGTCAGGTTTCGTAATGGAATTTACCTTACGGTAGTCTGTGCAGAATCTAAAGCTCCCGTCGGGCTTCGGCACCAGGAGACATGGTGAGCTCCACGAACTCAAGCTTGGCACCGCAAAACCATGCTCTAGCAGGTATGCAGATTCTTCTTGCATTATTCTTCGTTTGACTGGGTTTACACGATAAGAGTTCTGTTTGATGGGAGAATAATCACCCACGTCAATGTCGTGCTCCAACACTGTGGTTTCACTAGGCACATCAGAGAAAAGAGAAGGGAACTTTTCAATTAGAGCAATGACATCATTTTGACACACTTCACTCAGGTAACATAGATGAGATTTTAAGTTCGTCAAGAGTTTTGAGTTTTCCAGGCGAGCACATGACACTTCTCGCACCCTGAGGCCGTCCTCCTCAGGACAGTACACCGCTATGGCAGCAGCAACAGGAACAGTGGTTTTGGACACATTCTGTGGTACATTTCTCGTTACATAGGCCTTCAACATGTTAATGTGACACACTCTGATCTTACGTTTTCTGTCAGGGGTATTAATGACATAATCAGTGTCACTTAGTTTCTGCTTGATTGAATAAGGACCATAAAACTTAGCTTGTAACGGTGATGTCGGCAGAGGAAGAAGTACCAGCACCAGATCACCTTCCTGAAAACTGCGATAAACACTCTTTTTATCAAAGTGCTTTTTCATTTTTGTCTGAGCGCTGCTCAAATTCAAAAGTGCCACTTCACGAGCTCTGTATAAACGCTCTCGAAAAGAACTCACATACTCAAGTACGCTAGTTTGTGGTTTTGTCTCATTCAACAATTGTTCTCGCAACAGTTTCAATGGGCCACGCACAGTGTGCCCAAACACCAATTCGGCCGAACTGAAACCCAGGGATTCTTGAGTGGTCTCTTTCACAGCGAACATGACCAATGGGACACCCTCATCCCAATCTTTTCCCGTTTCAAAACAGTAAGAACGCAACATACTCTTTAGTGTCTGGTGAAATCGTTCCAGCGCCCCCTGTGATTCGGGATGGTAGGCACTAGAAAATGTATGCTTCACAGACAAACAATTCAAAACCTGAGCAAACAGCTTGGAAGTAAAATTTGTACCTTGATCTGACTGTATGACTCTGGGAATGCCAAAAGTAGAAAAGAATTTAATCAGTTCTCGTGTCACGTTTTTAGCTCTAATCGTACGCATAGGAATTGCCTCCGCATACCGAGTGGCAGCACACATCAGAGTTAACAGGTACTGGTAACCAGATTTTGTCTTCGGTAACGGACCAACACAATCAATAATGATTCTCTCGAATGGTTCAGACAAAATTGGAATAGGATGAAGTGGAGCATCAGGAATGACTTGATTAGGTTTACCAGATAACTGGCATACATGACATGAACGACAGTATCTGGAAACTGCTGACTTCAAACCAGGCCAGTAGAAATAACGAATGATGCGACTGAAAGTCTTATTTACTCCTAAATGGCCAGAAAGGGCATGATCATGAGCTAGACACAAAATCTGTTCACGATAAATATCAGGGACCACTACCTGAAACACAGTTTTCCAGCTCAATTCCTTCTTTGATGGAGACCATTTACACATGAGCACTCCATCTTCCCAAACGTAAGCCACATCCTTATTCGCAACTTCACTTTTCTGTACAGCTACGGCAACACACCTGTCTAATGACGGATCAGCTTTTTGCGCAGCAGCCAGCTGCTCCCTCCCTGTTCCCAGCAGAGACTCAAGTCGGACTGCAACAGCTTGATCAGGAATACAGACATTAGAAACATCCTGCACACATTCCTTTTTGTCAGCTCTATCAGTCATGAATGTTTCAGACACATCTAGAACATCATCAAACTTTCTAGTCTGAGCGCGTGTGACCGCACAGGCAGGAAAGACAGTCGGAAATTGTTGACTTACATCAATCTGTTCGCGTAACGCAGTCACATCTGGCGTATCCACTACGATTGGCTGAGGAAACACTTTACCACCAGCAATATCATTACCCAGAATCAGGTCGACTCCTTCAACAGGAAGCTGAGAGCGTACTCCTAACTTCGTAAAGCCTGTAAACAAATCAGACTGAAGATAAACTGAATGTAAAGGCACTTTAACACAGCCAAGCTCAATGCCACGGATTAACACGCTCGATCCGCAGTAAGACTGTTCAGAAAATTCTAGTGCACTTTCCAGAATGAAAGACTGAACTGAACCAGTATCTCGCAAGATTGTAATGGGCTTCAGACCTCCCTGCTCATCTGAAAGAGATACAGAACCGTTCATAAGAAATGGACAGTATAGATCAGTATACGCACTAGAAGATTGAGATAGCATAGAAGCAGTCTGGACTAAAGCAACCCCTTTTGGTTTCTCAGGAGGTTTACCTTGATTCCAGCGCTTACAGTCCACAATTAAATGTCCTGGCTCACGGCAGAAAAAACACACGCGTCTTTCTCCTTCACGAGACACATGCGTGTTACGAGACACATTCGAAATGGCTTCTCTATTCTCTCGCTTTCCCTTACCTTTATTAAAAACTCTCGAACTGTTTCGTACAGAAAATTCAACAGATGAGCCACTTTTCTCTCTATACACAGACGGGGTAAAAACAGTTTTGTGCGTGAGCACAAATTCGTCTGCCAAAACAGCAGCTTTCGGTACGGACAATACCTTCTGTTCGTTTAGGTATACCACAATATCCTCCGAAATGCAACTTTTAAAGTCCTCCAACAATAAAAGTTCTCGTAACTGCTCAAACGTGGTAACGCGGCTTGCTGCACACCATTTATCGAACAACACCGTTTTCTCACGAGCAAATTCACTAAATGTTTGACTGGTTATTTTCTGATGGTTTCGAAATTTGTCGATAAGCTTCAGGTACTAATTCGTACGCTCGCAACACAGCAGCTTTGACAGTATCATAATCCAGACTTTGCTCGATAGGTAAAGCGGTACAAACTTCCTGAGCTTTACCCACTAATTTACATTGCAGAAGCAACGACCACAACTCTTTCGGCCAACGTAATGTAGCTGCAATACGCTCAAAAGCGACGAAATACGAATCTACCTCCGTCTCTCTAAAATGAGGAACAAGTGTAACATATTTACTCACATCCAGACTGGTTACAGACTCACCAACAGACGAAGTAGCAGCATGTGGCGGACTTTGAACCGGTACAGCTGAAACTGGCGCATTCACTGGTGTACGAGGAGATGGAGGTCTCGACCTAGGCATAGGCACAGGTGCATTAGGTTGTGCTCTGGCTTGTAGTTCCAAACTACGCAATTTAAGCTTACTATCAGCCTCTAATTCCAAAGTTCGGTAATGCAGCAACTGCGCGTCATAATCCTGTTTCTTTAACTGTAGATCCAACTCCTTTAGTTTAATCGCTAACATAGGATCAAAACGAGAATGGCTAGGATCTATAAAAGAAAAAGTTTCCTCACCTACCTCAGTTTCAACACTCTTTCGTGGTAACCTTTCAACAGATTCATCTGGCAAAATTCCAGCCTCCACCAATTTGCTATACAACTTCTCCTTAACTACCTGCTTTGGCCCCTCTCTAGGAACAGAAATATTAAAGAAATCTGCAATCTGCAACAAATCAGCCTTACGACACTTGTTAAATTCCTCCGTAGTAGGAGATAATGTAAACGACGTTAAATCAAATTCCATATTTGACCGTAAACTCGTTCCGCACCAACAGAAAATTACCAGGTAAACAAATGCATGGTTAATTCTACCACATACTTTCATTGATACGCCCTGAATGAATCCGCAATATATGAAAACTTCATTAACAAGCCATAAACAAATCTCCAATTCATCTTACCCTTGCTGATATGCCCAAATAAATTTCAACAGTGTACGATTGCACCAACGAGTCCCTAATTTATGTTATCCATAACGGACGAACGAATGCTCAATTAAGATGAATGAAAACAAACAAAATCAAGCCTTTAAACTATCCGCCACGGTCAACCGGTCGGACGAGCCCCCAATTTATGTTACGGCCCTAGGTCAGGACCTCAACATAAATGGCACGACACAAAATGGCCTTTAAAGTACTCATTTTTATTTTCTTAATTTTTTTTCTTAGGCTCTTTACTCAAGTCTTTTGTGCGGCAGCAGTTAGAAATAATTAAAAAAACATGAAAAGTACATAAACAAAAGAACAGAAGCAAATGATCAGGGGTGAGCAAATGCCAAAATAATAAACAAACCATACTCTAACTTCCCATTAATTAACTACCTTCCCTGTGCATTCAAAAGTAAAGAAAACAAAATACAACAACATAACCTCACTCCTTAACTAAACCACAAAACAGGAGAAAAGGTGGTGGCCAAGTGGCCTACAAAAATCAGGCACTCACCCCCTACAGCTTCGCACATGGTTTACAAACATGTCAGACAATGAAGTTCAGGACACAAGGCTCTCACAATGGTTTACAATACTCTTAGATTATAACTTGATTTAACAGCATTTCACTTAGAGCTTCACACCAGAATTGACACATGAACAACCGTAATCAGGGAGAGAGACACACACAGAAGAGATCATTGCAAACAAAGAGTACAGAGGAAGCGAGAGCAAAAGTGAGAGCGCCCTCCAGTGAGATCCAGAAGAATTTATAGTCCAGGTCTCCTCTCTGGTCCAATCAACGAACAGTAACAGTCTCTCATCAAGCCATAGGCCAATCCTGTTAAAAGAGAGACACACATACACAGCGTACACAACATACAATACGTCATAGACGTAACAATTGATTAGCTTCAACTATAAGAGTCATGGACAAAAAACACAAAACCATGTCCCTGGTTTACCATTGTCTGAGATTTTATAGAAAATTCTTCATCTGTGCTATAATTTCAACTTCTATTATTTTCATATATGGTTTGATGTCTACACTGCCTTCTAAAACAGTTCAAATTTGGTCAAAGTGAACTTGTCTTTGACTACTAAATATGCATTGTTGAAATGAGATTTTCAGCGGTCAGCAGCATTTATGAGTTCAGTCAGGCTTATTTTCATGGCAGCTTTGGGGATGACTAGACTAGGTGCCTGTTGGTGAAAGATTTCTACTGGGGGCTGTTCTATTTTAGGTGCTAGTATGCTAATTCAACTCTGGTCTGGCTGGAGTCAGACTTTTGATTGTTGGCAAGCCTTGTGTACATTGTAGCCTATACTGCCTCTACTTAGACAGGAAGTGAATCTCAAATCCATACCACCACAGCAGACTGGAGTGCAACAATGTGGTGTCTCATTCAGATGATGACATAGCAGTCTTTCTGAATGTTGTATAGAGACAACAATAAACAAATTAAGACAAAATGCATTAGCCTTTCATCAGAAAGTAATACGTACTGGTGTTTTCATTGCCATTTCAGTGTTCAGTGTGTATCAGACTCTGTGTGAATGGATTTGTGGGTGTGCCATCTGACGCCAAAGCTAATTCTGTCCCAGTTTGTTGACCGTAATTTCAGAACATCATGCCTTTATCTTACTTATGTTTTCTCCACAGAAAGTCTTCTTTCTGCTTTTCATGAATTTGTACCTGAAATGTGTTAGTAGCAATCAAATGGTTACATAAGGAACAAAAAGCACATATAAAGTATAAAACTTGAAAAATATATTTAGTATTAAAAGGTTGTAGTTTTTAGGTTTTAATCAGGTGTCAGAAGTCACTTACACTGGTGTTCCCCAAATAATTTTTAAATAAAACTTTTCGGTTTGCCAGTCTTGGAAGTCACTTTCTCTTCTTCTTGGGCCGTGTTCATGGTTGATGTCAAAGTACCTATAAAAGAAGAAAAAGAGAAGAAAAAAAAAAGGAGAGAGAGAAAACAGTAATGAATATTGTGAATATATGCACCATAGCATTTCAAATGCCTAAGCATTTGATTGCAGTAAGTTAAAATATATCCAATTAGCACTTCAGAAAAGTTGCAAAAAAAAAAAAAAAAGCTGATAATTGTATTCAATGAAATCGTTCATTCATTGAATGGACTACATGCACAACTGCTTCCGCATTGTATGTTGTACTACATCTCGGGAGTTGGTAAAAGCATTCAGCTCACCAATTTACACCATTAACCTGCTGCAGTCCAGTGCTCATCTTCTCATTAACTGTTTTTCTCTTAGTGTTTTTCTTATATTTTATACCTGTTGAATTTACACTTTAATTAATTTAATAAAGTAACGATAAGTACAAGCTTGTGTGTGTTGGTGCTCTTTTTAAAAATAGTTAAATAAATGGTACCTGCCTCAAGACATTAGCAATGTTAAATATTTAATCTTTAAGGGTTAGTTTACCCAAAAATTAAATTTCGGTTTGTTGTTAATTACTTGCCCTTGTGTCGTTCCCCACCCGTAAGACCTTTGTTCATCTTTGGAACACATGGAGATATTTTTTGATGAAATCTGAGAGCTTTCTGTTCCTTCATAGGCAGCAGCACAACTTACACATTCAAGGTCAAGAATGGTAGGAAACCCAATTGTTAAAGTAATCCATGTGTCTCTGTGATATGTGTCAGAAAGCTCTCGCATTACAAATATCTTAATTTGTGTTCTGAAGATGAGCAAAGGTCTTATGGGTGTGGAATGACATGAGGGTGAGTAAATGACTCAAATGCAAAATGAATGAGCAAATGAATTTTTGGGTGAACTAACCCTTTAAACAGTAACACACTGGCAGCGGACTGACAAATATACTTTGAATATTAAGAATTGAGTGAATTACATACAGTGAAATGATTGTCAATGAAAAATAGGGATTAACATATTTAATAAAAATAAATGAAGGTTTGTTTAGATCTTATTCCTCAGGTCTCACACACACTGCAGCATCGATCACTAAGCAGAAATAGGCAAGTTGTATTATTTCAAAATGTGTGTTACAAGCCTCAGTGCAAGTAGTCCATTCTTTGCCATAAACCTGATTACATCACATGTGAAATTAGGTGCAATACTTACATTAACAAAACCATATTTCACAGAAGGCAATTTCCCCCCCTTTCTGGTTCTTGAGCCATGTTTAGGGTGTATGTCAAAGCCTAAAGCAGAAAAGCAAAGAGAGAGAGAAGTGAATATTGTGCATTCATTCACCATAGCATTCTTGTGAACACAAGGACTCACAGCTAAGCATATGATCTCAGTAATGTGTCCTGTTACACTTCAGAAAAGATGCATCTTAAAATAATGCTTAAAATAATTGACAAAATAAAATTGTTTATTCACTGAATTCGTTATCATAAACCTGATATACGTGAAAATAAGCACAACACTTACGTAAACAATGGAGCTGCATCAGATGATTGACTGAAACGAGAGAAAAAAATCAGGTTGTAATAATAACTTAGATTTGTCTATAAGATGAAACATCAGTGTTACTGCATGAAACGCTGAGAACAGAGCAACGTTAACCGTTTGCTCATGAGAAGTTTAACATTTCAAGATCAAACAATTCATGACAAAGTAAAAACGCGAACGAAAAGCTCCAGAAAAGAGTGACTTACCGTATTCTCAGCCGAACAATCGTTTATCCGTCTTCTCGACACGGGCACAAACGTTTCGATTAATCAGGCGGAAAATAACATCTCCGTCTTCTCAGCAGCGGCGTCCGGTCATCCCGCGTCTCAGGCAAACTGACGCTTCAAAAGCTCAAAAAACTGCACACTATTCACTCAAATATCGTTTAATGATAACATTAAACCGTGAAGAGTCGACGTGAAACACTAAAAGCGTTGGGAGAGAAGCTAAAATGTATGCCTGGCCTAGAAATTTGAAATGAGCGTGGAAAAAAAAAATCAATCATGGTATAACACTATTTGATTTAAAGGTAGTAAACAACACATGTATAACAAATTACACAATTAGAAATAAATAAACCACTTGAAAATGAATTTGACTTAATCAACTTAAAAATTTACACAACTTTTTAAACAACTTTAAATGTTAAAATACAAATTAAAAAAAGAAAGTAAACAGTGTATTTATATACTGCATTGTGTGGGGGGAAAAATACCTGAGAAAAGTGTCATGTTAGCATGTTTCGCTCGTGATGGAGTGATCTTGCAGTGGAGTGTTGTTGGAGCAAGACAAAACAATGACAGTCTAAAAAAAAACGTAATGTTTTAAAGGACTGCAAAAAACAAAAACACACACACAAAAAAAAACATTTTGATTCAGAAATCAGACTCAGTTAAAGAACCAACTTGAAAGTCACTTTGACTTGTGAGCAAGTTTTAGTCAACACAAAAAGCATTAAAACATTTCCTTGATTGTGGTAACCATTCATTTATAATGTATGTCCTTTTACGGCTTATTGCTTTAAAAGCAGATTATTTTGTGAGGTCTCTGAAAGAGAACAGTGTGACAGTAAGCAGATATGTGTGTATAATTTCATTAATATCATGAAAGGCTCATGCAGTAATCTTTGTTGATGTGGTGTGTTTGAACAGGGCTGTGCGGTGGTAAGAAAGCTCTTTCATACACAAAGACTAGTTTGCTGACCTTTCCAACCAGCTGTTATTATGGAAAGTAAACAACTATTATAGGCTTTTTGTCGTTTACGCCTGATCACTTCTAATTGTCTGTTGGAAAATGGAAAATGGCTTAAAATCAAATTTTACAGATACTCTTCAGAAGAAACAGGAGCTGCACTCTGTATTATTTCCAAGGCATAACAGAAATCTGTGGATTTCTTTTTACTTTTAGTGGACAGTTAAAACTAAAACAGTAGCATCCACAGAATAGCAGCTACCAAGAACACCATAACAACTAAGTTTTTGCTGTGGTATTGAAATTTTCCACATACAGTACACGCTGTAAAGTTTCAAGAGTGAAAACCGCATTTACTGTAAATGAATCCCCTAAACTTTCGTTCTGGTGTACACAGCATGATCTTGCATGCTTGGTAACCACTATTTTGCCCAAAGTAATATAGTGACAATAGACTCCTTATGCTGTGCAATTTTAACTAAAGTACTGCCGACATATGTGATGTGTATATGCTTGGAAGGCTGCTTCACAGAGCATGCTCTTACAGTGTTGCCATGTTCTCTTATTATAAGCGTTTTTGGCCTTGGCTCATAAAAGTGGTAAAGTTAATGGCTGACCTGAGTAGTGTTGTCAAAAGTACTGACCGCTATACCAAGTCGGTACTAAAATTTTAAAAATATGATGCTTTGAGCACTGTTGAGTGGATTCGTAAACACCTGATTGGCCTTTGTCTTCAGGAGCTCATCAGATTATGTCTGTGATTGACTACAATGATCAACGCTTCAAAAACTTAAACTTAACTTGTAAATAGACATCAATGATGCACTTCACAGAGAACTTATACAGATACACATGGCAAACGCTCCCACACTTCCGTGTGCTTTTAAATGCTCCCTTGCTTTGATCATTGTAGCCAATTACAAACATATCTGATAAGCGCATTAACACAAAGGCCAATCAGAGGTGTTTATGAATCCGCTCAACAGCACTCAAAGCATCACATTTTCAAAATTTCAATACCGACTTGGTATTGCGGTCAGTACTTTTGACAACACTGGACCTGAGTATGTACAGAACGGGATTAAGCACTAAAAGGTGAATTTAGCTGCAGTGTGTACTTGGCTGTGAAGATGGATCTTTTCAGCACCCCTCTTGGGTGTGGTAAGAGTCTGACATGTAAAAATGAAGATGGCTCAGCTCATAACGCCACTGCCATGCTAAGTTGTTTATTTCCAGTAAGGAGAAAATAAACAAATCCAGCAGTGCAAGTATATTTACAGTGAATACTATTTACAAAAACAAACAAAGTACTGCCACCTTAAACAAAACAAAAATACACAATATAAACACAATATAATCAATAAATGCACATATACATGTAAGGGGTGCACAGATAGCAACGTGTGTTGTTCAGGTCTCACCTGCGCTCGCGCGCTATCAACGGCGTAAATGACTGGACATTAGAGCATACGGCACTCGAAGTGAACAGTTTACAAAGAGTGACTGTTTTGTCCACGCTTTTTGATTATCGTTGTTGTAACATTTTGCGCATCCATCGACTGAAACATACATTATCTGAACTCTGTCTGTCTGTCACGTTGCTATTTTAAACAAACAATATTAACCAATAGATGCGTCACCATTCGAGATGGACCGTGGTGCAAGTGCGTACCGAACCGTAAGTGGAGAACCATACGGTTCGATTTTTTTACCGAGGACCGTTGCACCCCTAATTCACGTCATACAATAGTTTCATTGGTTTCTGGTTGGCACCATGCCCGGGAAGCGTAGTAATGGCGCTTTTAATATTATAACAAACAATGTTTGGGTTTGCTGCTACCTTCCCAGAAACGGCACATCACATAAAACATGTAAGACAAACAAAACAACCAGTAATATGTAAATGTATGCGTGTGTGCAATCGTGTGAGTTATGGCAGGGAGATTGATGGGTGGATGTTTGGAATGTAAGCAGGTGTATTGTGTGTGACCAGTGCTGTTCAGCCCTCAGAGCTATAGGTACCCACTTCACAGTGGCCATTGGAATTGAGAATTGTTAAATTTCACTGGTTCCTAAAATTTTTGGTATCGAAATAACCCTACTCATTACAATTTACATGGGTCAAAAACAATGAAAACAATACAAAAAAATTCATAGTGAAAAACATGTCTCTAATGTTTTCCTGCCTAATTTGCTGTCAGTAACTAAATATGAACCACTCTTCATGTGTCTCTGCCTCTTGTTTACCTTGAATTATATTTCCATATATTTGAATAAAACATTTTCAAAGGTTCCTACTTATTATATCCCCTATATGTGTGTGTGCATGTGTTGTTCCTCTGATACGATGAGGTCTGGTTGGTACTGTGTTCAGTGTGCCATGTAAGGTTTAGGATAGCGTCCACATGGCTTTCTTCTTCGAGGCTGTATGTGTCTTGCGATCAATCATTTCGCCCCACGGTAAGACGGATAAAGTTTGAATGTTCAGTACTGTGTTTTTTACATGTCTGAATATGGGCAATTGCATTCATTTGACTCCATATAATAAGAGTATTTACTTTTATAGACTCGGTGTCCCATATTTAGGTTAAATGCTTTAACTGTTTGCCCACACACTATGTGGGATCTTCGTAAATCTCTTTAAAACATCCCTCATACCATCAGATTTATATTGGATTTTTCTTCCCTATGGATTTGTGCCTACAGAAACCAGTTGCTAAAGTCCCATAATGCAGTCAGTATATGTATTGTATCGTATTTATATCTAGAGGTATTTGTTTTTTTTTTTTTGTTTTTTTTTTGGGAACTATACCTAATATCAGAGGAATGCTGAGACACACCACAATGAAATTATTTAAAGTATATGCACGTATTTCTTTGTTTATTTAGTTATTTTTTAATTTATGTTTTTATTTATTTATTTATTTATTTATATTTCTTAATTTTTAGAATTTGTATTACTTTTTTTAATTTTTTTTTTTTTTTTTTAGAATTTGCATTTATATTTATTTATTTAATTAGTTTTTTTCTTTTTTATATTGATTTATTGCTTTTAGAATTTATTTATTCATGTTTATGTATTTATATTTATTTTTCAATTTATTTATTTTAGGACGATTAACTTTTTTTTGCACCGTGACATTATTTTCATGACAATTAACTCAATGATATCAGACATTTTACTTCTGAGATTTATTTATTTATTTATTTTTCATTATTATTAGGGCTGGGCGATATATCACATGTGATTGTCACGCGCATTTCGTCAGTAAAGCCAGTTCCCTGATTACCGCTAAATCGCCATCACCTGCTTTCAAGTGGAGCGCCATTTAATAGACAGAACCGTAGATCACTGACAGGCTACGCAATACCGCGTTCATTATCGAAGGCAATTTATCTGCGATAATGAACGTGATATTGCGTAGCTTGTCAGTGATCTACAGTTCTGTCTATTAAATGGCGTTACATTTGAAAGCAGGTGATGGCGATTTCGCGGTAATCAGGGAACCAGCTTTACTGACGAAATGCGCGTTACAATCGCATGCGATATATCGCCCAGCCCTAATTATCAATGTTCTCTACATTTTCATTATTGTTTTAAGTCATTTTATTATTTATTTATTTTATTTTTTTATTATTTATTTTTTTTTTTTACTGTATTTCAGTTAATGAAAGCTGTAATAGAATTTTTTTTTTTTTTTTTGTAAATGCACATAAAGTAAAGGTATATCACAACTTTATTTCCTTTTAAGATTTTTTTTTTTTCTTCCATTTTTAAATTTGTGGTGAAATATTAAACCTGGGGCATATTTTTCACATATTTCATGAGATTCACCAGTACATGTTGTTGTAGCCTAAGTCTGTCCAAGGTCATGGGTTCAATTCCTAATATCAATGAAATGCCATAAAAGTATATTTGAGGATCAAACTATAGACCAATTTGGAGCAAATGTCATAGTTACGTCACTTGCAGCTGAGTGCGCATAGCGGTGGCAGAAAAATAGCGGCAACAAGTGGAGGAAAATGGGCAAAATCCACAGAATAAGAGAAAAATGTTTTGTTGTGCCTTTGGATATCAGAATCGTAATGCAAAAAATATAGTCTTCTTTTTTATAGAATACAGTCGATGAAGATACCCTTTGAAGCTAAACGGAAACGTTTGTTGCAAGTCACAGACTGGACTGATGAAACTTGCAATGATTTGTCTACTATTAAAGCATAAATTTGATGTAAACAGTATACATACATAGCAGTTACAGCATGAAATAATATTTAAACATAACATTTTACATATTTTTTTTTTTTTTTTTAGATAAATACATAGCATAGCCTATAACATTTTTATTTCACAATTCTGACTTTTTTTCTTGCATTTGCATGTTTACATCTCCCAGCTCTGACTTTATAACTCGCAATTGTGGGTTTATCACAATTCTGAGAGGAAAACTGTCAGAGTTGCGGGATATAAACTTGCAATTCTGAGGATAAAAAGACAGAATAACGAGTATATCTCACAATTCTGTTTTTCCTTCTATGAATTGTGAGAGAGAAACTCAAAATTAACTATTTTTAGACTGCTAGTGACAAACTGATCATTTTCTGCCACCAGGTAGGCTCCACCCACAAAAACGTCATTGCTGTTTGCAAACAAAAAATAGGTCTGTATAAAATATGAAGCAAGCAAGATGCCGGTAACATTGGGGCTGTGAGTGCACATCACACAAGATGATGTGTAGCAACAGTGAATGTTGAAGTGATTGGCTGTGGACAGCGCAGGTCATTCTGACCCCGTGTGAATGTGCTGTAGGCAGAGAGGATGTGAGAGCCTGTTGACCCACATTCAACCCATTTCCTGCTCAGCATTTAAACAGAGCAGTTATTTCCTCTTACGACCAGCCGCTCTATTAATGTCTAAAACATGCTCACACACATAGACATAAACCAATTATAATATATATCCAACTAAAGCTTTGTTTTTTTTTTATAGTATTAACATGAAAGACGAGTTGAAATAAATGAAACAACCATTCATTTTATGATGCCTTATGGTATTTGCTTTGTTACTTCCCTGAGTTATTGAAAGACAGACAGTGTCACTTTGATATGACACACAGTGTGTGTGTTTTCAAGTGAAAGGAACATGCCATTGTGACCAAGTTGAGTTAAAATTGCTCTGTTCCTCTGTTGGTTGTGATTGGTCTGTTCTTCTGTTAGTTGTGATTGGTCTTCACAGTAAAAACCTTAGGGAATGCCATAGCGACAGACGGGCTGGCCCCGCCCCTTGGGGTTGAGTTGTCAAGCAGGTTTTTGTTTATGTGCCAGTCTCTGGCCATGTGGGAGTGTGTCTTGACACAAACACACTGCATTTTCCATTTTAATGAAGACAAGTCTCCTGTGAATACTGCTGAACTCATAAACACTTTAATGGGAGATTTTTGGTCCTCTATATGGGCCCCCTTTGTGTTCTCCAAGTTCAGTTTAAGATGGAATATTTTGGGATATTTTCTATGTATTTTCTGTGAAATACTAGATAGATAGATGTTTTAGCATTTTGTTAGGTGTTACTAGCATTTTTAGCATAAAGATAGCATATTTTAATACATTGCTAGCATGTTTTACCATGCAGTGATACAGTATTATTAGGTGCCATTAGCATGTTTTAGCATATAGTATGTAGATTTGTCATTATCACTTATGTCACTTCACATTGCAAACTTGCAATAAAAATAGATTTCCAGGTGGTGGTGTTGTTGTTGTTGTTGTTGTTGTTGCTTCAAAACACTGTTAGCTTGAAAGCTCCTTAACAATCGAAGGCTAGCATGGTTTAAATGCAGTATAGTAAATGGTGTGGTAATGACATGTTTTAAATGTAATTTAAATGCATTTCCCATTCAAGTTAGAATAACTTGGTACTGTTAATTCTGTTGTGAAGTTACAATTTTAGTCTAACATTTTGTAAAACGATTATTTAATTGTGTAAACCAAATAATCAAAAAAAAAAAAAAAAAGGTGTGTATTAGTTAGCCGTGCAAAATTGCTCCTCTGCTTATTTCTGCTTGGGATCTTTGATATTGGCAGAGCTTTGATAAATCACTTTTCCACCCACTGCATGGTCAGCCACAGCAGCCTGTGTAATGGTGCAAAAAATGCCCACTCATTTCCCACTAACCCCTTCCCATCTTGTTCTAAAGAGCCTGTACCCACAAAACACCCTCCATGTTCTGCACAGACCACTAATTGCACCTGTGAATTGATTTTCCAAATCATGTAAACTGTGGCACTTTCAACATCGGTAATGTTTGTTTGAGCAGCCCAACATGGCGCCATTAACCAGTGGTGTGAGATTGAGGCGGGACTACCTGTTTTCAGACAACGGAAACCCTGTTGTCAAACAATCATTATTATTTTTGCAGTTCCGATTGGTGCCACTAATGAAGCAGAAATCATGCTTGACCTAAACAGTTGTCATGAAATTAATTTTCTAAATGCAAGTTATAGATCTTATTGTAAACAATTAATCCGTGCACGTTTAAAAAAATGCTTTGACCACGTATTGTTTTATCAAAATAGCATAACTGGACCTACCAGTAAAACGACAGAGTGGTGACGTATGCAGGACATCTCCAATCATTTAGCCCACTTAAACTCTGCCCTTGCAAACTCAGTGTAGATCTGTCTTCTCTTTTGATGCAACGTCCATGTCAAAATCCAATCAACAACTGATGCATAGAACTAAGTCCCCTTCCTACATCTTGGATGTACGTTTCAATGCAGAAGAAAGATAGTAGATAGTTGTTGTTGTTGTAGCTCTACTTTACACCTCTTCTGTTTTTCCCCACAGACTTTAACTACAACACTGATGGCTATGAAGGAGATACTGCAGAGGACAGGAAGTCTCAGGATGGCTCAGAGACCATGCCTTTCATAGACGAGTCACCCACCATGTCTCCTCACCTCTGTGCACGGGGACAGGATGGAGAGGCCGTCTCACCCACGCCACCTGATGGGCTACTGCCTGGGGTATGACTGTATTTTTGACTGTGTGTGTGTGTTTAGGATTAGATGAAACAGCTGTTAAACAGTCGGTTAAAAGTATGCCGTCAATACCTCTTTGCCGTCTTAAAGGGATAGTTCACCCAAAAATGAAAATTTGATGTTTATCAGCTTACCCCCAGTGCATCCAAGATGTAGGTGACATTTTTTCTTCAGTCGATCACAAATGATGATTTTTAACTGCAACCGCTGCCCTGTCATTCAAATAATTGCAGTAGATGGGAACTTCATCTATAAGAGTGAATAAACCTTGCTTAGACAAATCCAAATGAAACCCTGCGGCTCATGACGACACATTAATGTCCTAAGACACGAAACGATCGGTTTGTGAGAGAAACCGAAAAGTATTTATATCATTTTTTACCTCTAATACACCACTATGTCCAACTCCGTTCAGCTTCCTGTTAGTGAGGTCAAAAAACGCGTTCTGAAGACGGAAGTGATGTCTCGCCCATATACTTCAATGAGCGCGAGACATCACTTCCGTTGTCAGAGCGTGATCTGACCTCACTCACCGGAAGCTGAACGGAGTTGGACATAGTGGTGTATTAGAGGTAAAAAATGATATAAATACTGTTCGGTTTCTCACACAAACCGATCGTTTCGTGTCTTAGGACATTAATGTGTCGTCACGAGCCGCAGGGTTTCATTTGGATTTGTCTAAGCAAGGTTTATTCACTCTTATAGAAGAAGTTCCCATCTACTGCAATTATTTGAATGACAGAGGGCAGCGGTTGCAGTTAAAAATCATCATTTGTGATCGACTGAAGAAAAAATGTCACCTACATCTTGGATGCACTGGGGGTAAGCAGATAAACATCAAATTTTCATTTTTGGGTGAACTATCCCTTTAAGCTGGCTCACTGGTGTTATTGTAAACATACTTAATGCTAGTTAGTAAAATGTATATTTCTATACATATATTGGATTAAACACATTCCGCCATTTAAATCTGTCTGTCCAAAACACTCTCATGGCAATTCAACTATTTTACATTTTGGATTGTGCGATGTCATTCGTGCATTTCCATATGATCTGCTTACACTCCAGTAACGGTTATATTTAGGGGTGGACCTTCATGCTTACAAAATTCATATGAAATCCATATGTTATCGCCACTTCATAAAATATTTGTTTTTCAGTGAGATCGGTCTGTTTATATGTTTAGAGGAGCTTTGTATTTGTTCGTGTTCAGCTGTAATGAATGCAGTTTTTATTAATGCTCTTAATGTGAGTTCATCCAAAAATGTACACTACCATTCAAAAGTTTGAGGTCTGTAAGGTTATTAAAAAGAGAGAGTGACTTTCTTCACAATATATCTTTGTGTGTGTGTGTGTTCGACGGAAGAAAGAAAGTCATACGGGTTTGGAATGACACGACGATAACTAAGTGATTATAGGATGTTCATTTTGGGTGAACTATCGCTTTAAGTGTATGTAGTGTTTATGAGATGACATCATACACAGAGGATTTGAAGATTTTAAAAACACTATTTTTAGGTTTAGCTTTATAGCTTTGCACAGACATGCTGTATAAATGTTTGGCATCTGTTGTTGTATCTGCAATATATTCTGTTAAGATTTTAATGGCTGTTACAGAGAGCAGTGTTATACTCTTCACATTTAATAGCATGATCCTGCACAAAACATGAGATTTAGGTGGACTAAAAAGTCTGAGGAACTTCACTGTCTTTTTACCAGCCTTTGTTGTTAATGTCAGCTCACAATCAGCCAGCATCACTCTCTTCATTGCTTTCACTTTCACTTGGGTGTGCTTTATTGACATGACAAATAACGGTGTGGTTGTTTTGCCAAATCACTTTCATAGCTTCAGGCAATTAAATAAATGCTTTGCTGAGTCCATTCTCACCTAGTGTGTCTCAGCATAGCATACTGAGTATAATGCAGTGCCTGTGTCTTAATGTCTAAAACAAAAACAAGCCATGGTAAATGGAACATATCCATACAACAAACCCTCAGAATTATTATTACACTGAAGTCAAACTTAAAATTTTCATTGCATTAGATTAGGGTTTTTCAAACTGGGGTTTGTGAGGGAAGTGCAGGGGGTGGATGAAAAGCTAATTTTTGTATATAATAAAAAGTAAAATTAAAATAAATAATTTTAAAATAAAAAATCCAAATAAAACATAATAAAAAAGACAAAATATTTTATTCATTTGCCTGCACGTGTAACATAAGAGAACCATTGAAATGCTAATGTTTTATTTCATTATTGAAATATTAATTTAAAATCTCAGGGGGTACTTCATGTAAATATTTATGTCATAGGAGTTTGGCTGACAAAAAAAGTTTAGATAATAAAGATGTAAAAAACAAACAAACAAACAAAAAACGGCTGTCAATTATGTTACACAGTGATAACACAAACTTCTAATCTAATATTTCTAATCTAAGGGTTAAATATTCAAATAGTTTTCAATCAGATGGACAGGGAATGGTTATTTCTATGAATTCATCTTTCTGTAATGATGAATGTATTTGGCCATTTATAATGTGCATTTCAGGGATTAAACTGACACTGAGGTATATGTGTTTGTCACATGTATTTACGCCCATTATAAACACGCATGACTATTCTCATTGTATGACAGGTAATGAGTGTTAAAGTGTTGAATTTGAGAGTGATGTGTAACCAGGCTCAAGCTTTTACAACAGCATCTCCATCTAGTGGTAGAGCAGATGAAGTGCTGTGTTTGTGCCTTTTATAGTTCTGCTGATATAGGAAAATCACATATTTGAAGGTTTATTTTACATTTCAATAAAACAAATTTTATTGCATAATGAAAACATTTATAAAATAAAATATATAATAAATAATACATAAATTAAATAATTTCGATATTAATACAATTCCTGACACAATTCAGGACGCATTTCTTTGTTTAGTTTCATATTTTGCACGTAGCCTCCCATGGAATAATGGAGACCTCTATTACAAAATATATTTTTGTAATAATTAATATATTTTTGAGCCTCTCAGAGGGTCTGATCATGTGGGCAGTGTTGTGAGGAAGTCTGAGAACCTTATATAACCAATGCAGAGAGACTCACACCATATATCGCCTCCTCTGGCATCATCAGAAGACTGTTTCTACAGACTTGCCTCACCACATCAAATGAATGAGAGATGAACTAGTGTACCATTCATTTATATCAGTTCCCATTGATGGTAATGTTGTGTCAACCAGTGTATAGAAGTTCTGTGAGAAAACGAGAAGCCAAAGTATTATGCCATCATTTGCCATCTTACTTGGTTCTAGTTCCTTTTTTGAGCAGTAGATGGACATCATCAGGGATTCCTTACTGACTTCAGTTCAAAGATTACCATGAATTTTTCAAATGTTATTCCATGATGATGATTATAATGATCATGCAGTGTTAACTGCATTTGTCAGGAAGGTTGATAAATAGCTTGACATCTGTGTGTTGAATGAGTGTCAAGTCACTTTTATTTTATATAGTGCTTTTTACAATGCAGATTGTGTCAAAGCAGCTTTACAGTGATAACAGGAAAATAATTTTGGCTGCACATCAGCTCTAGAAGAAAATGGTATCATTGTCCAGCTTAAGTAAGTTCAGTATTGATTCATTTCCATTGTATGGAACAAATTTCAGTCAACCAGACTTTGACCTCACTCAGCTTACACACTCACTTGCAAAATGTGTGTGTGTGCTGCAGGCAGTCACTCCTAATAGAGTATCACTCTATAAGAGTTTCAACTTGATTAAACGAATGAATCTATAATTCCGTCTCCCCTTTAAAACAGCACATGCAGAAGTGTTGATGACATTAATGTGAATTGAGTGTATTTCATTGATGCGTTAAGTGTTATTACTGGGAGTACAGGAGAGCTTTATATGTGTTTAATGAAAATAGTTCCAAGCAAAGCAGAAAAGTTGCATCTCCCAGCAACAGTGTTTAATTCTTGAATGATTAACTGTTTTTGAACGAATCAGGTGAGTCAGTTATTCAGTGACCCATTCGTAAAGTGAGAGGACACTTGCTTCTTTTATGAATGAATTAGCCGGTTTGAGCTAATCAGTTGAATGAATGATTCTATGATTCACTTCTTATGACTTGCCACCACCAAGTAGTGGTTTTAGCTTCATATATAATAGTATTATTTCTTTTTTCCCAACATTTAATATTACTATATTTAAAATGTTATATTCACAACATTATTCTCGAAAAATTATTTACAGTAGGCAATTGAAATTGCAGTTAAAGGATTTTGGTAAATAGTAATCTTGATTTTGTTGATACCGATTTCATAGTGTACAGTGTTAAATTGTGTAAATTTCAACTTGATTAAACGAACAAATCTATAATTCCGTCTCCCCTTAAAACAGCACATGTGGAAGTGTTTATGACATTAATGTGAATTGAGTGTATTTCATTGATGCGTGAGTGTTATTACTGGGAGTACATAAGAGATTTATATCTGTTAAAGGAGGAGTTGTGGACATTGTCTGATCCAGGAAACCCCCTAAAATAAAATGCCAGAATTGTCTTGGTACCACACTATAATAACTTTCATTAATAACTTTAACAACCATTATAAACTATTTTTGCCATATCCTAGATTTATCGTGCTACTGTACAGTTCGAAAGAGAGACAAAAATATGAACTCAAAATTATTTTCATTTTGTTCTATAAAAATATGGTTCTGTTCATAAGTTTACATACCCCTTGCCAAATCTGTAAAAAATAATATAATGTTATATAATTAGTATTTCTGTTGTCTTTAATGTAACTGATTATTATATATCAATATATGTACGTGTTTAGCTAGCAAACAGTCAACTCCGTTAGATTCATTGGTTGTGTCTCAAATTATGTATACATGACTAATACATATGCACTTAAACTATACACTATTCACTCTACCGTCTATTGTATGAATTTTAGACCACATAAGGAAACCTGCAAGTGTCCAACATTCCACAATTTATTTATTTTATTTTTGCAGTCATATAAGTGCATCATCCTTGTATTTAAAGTTCACTTCTTCTTGTTGGAATTTTTACTATTTATTTTACAAAATGGAATAGAATAGTTCACAAGCATGCAAAGTGGAACACACTTATGGCTCTTTCCACCGAGTGGTACTGTGCAGTACGATTCGGGATGGTAAACCCTGATCCAGCTTGCGTTTCCACTGCCAACAGTACCTTTACTTGGTGTACAGTGCTCAGCGTAAATGAGTACACCCCCATTGAAAAGTAACATTTTAAACAATATCTCGAATGAACATAAAAACAATTTCCAAAATGTTGATGACTAAGTTTAATATAACATCTGTTTAACTTATAACATGAAAGTAAGGTTAATAATATAACTTAGATTACACATTTTTCAGTTTTACTCAAATTAGGGTGATGCAAAAATAAGTACACCCCACAAAAAAAAAAAAAAAACTATTACATCTAGTACTTTGTATGGCCTCCATAATTTTTAATGACAGCACAAAGTCTTTTAGGCATGGAATGAACAAGTTGGTGACACTTTGCAACATCTATCTTTTTCCATTGTTCAAGAAAAAAAAAAAAAAAGCCAACAAGGGCCAACTTGGTGCGGAACACACTGAGAAAACTTGCCGATGAACAAAAACTGCCAGACGGCCAACCATCGGCTTGGTGTGTTCCTGCCTTTAGATGTCATTGTCATGTTGGAAAAGTGCACGACGACCAGGGGCACAGAGTGATAGTAGAATTTTCTCTTTCTGTATAGAGCACTACATCTGTGAATTCATGATGCCATCAATGAAATGCGCTCCCTGACACCAGCAGCACTCATGCAGCCCCACATAAGGACACTGCCACCACCGTGTTTTTTACTGTAGGCACCATGCATTTTTCTTTTGTATTCCCCACCTTTGCAACGCAATACAGTTTTGAAGCCATCAGTTCCAAAAACATTTATCTTGGTCTCATCACTCCAGAGTATAGAGTCCCAGTAGTCTTCATCTTTGTCAGCATGGGCCCTGGCAAACGCTAGGCGGGCTTTTTTGTGCCTGGGCTTTAGAAGAGGCTTCTTTCGTGGACGGCACCCATGCATGCCATTCCTCTGCAGTGTACACTGTATTGTGTCACAGGAAATAGTCACCCCAGTTTAGCTTTCTACTTCTTTAGATAACTGCAGTGAACTTGCATGCTGATTTTCTTCAACCCTTCTTATCAGAAGAGGCTCCTGTTGAGGTGTCAACTTCCGTGGACGACCTGGACGTTACTGTGAAATGGTTGCAGTTCCATCTTTTTTAAATTTTTGCACCACTTTTGCTACAGTATTCTGACTGATAAGTAAAGCTTTGTTGATCTTCTTGTAGCCTTCACAAAATTCAAGAAATTATTTTCTTTCTCAGGTCTTGTGACATTTCTCTTCCATGTGGTGCCATTGCTGACAGCATGAAATGGGAAGGGGTTTTAACACCCTTTTATAGTCAACTGTCTTCTGGACACCTGTGTAATGAATAGTTACTCACCTGTGGTTGAATTCTTGTAAAATTAGACATTTTGTAGTCTAAAATTTAGCTGTGCTCCAGAGACTTTCAGTGGGGTGTAATCATTTTTGCATCACCCTAATTTGAGTAAAACTGAAAATTTTGTTGTCTAAGTTATATTATTAACCTTACTTTCATGCTATAAGTTAAACAGATGTTATATAAAACTTAGTCTTGTCAACGTTTTGGAAATTGTTTTTGTGTTCATTGTTTAAAATGTTACTTTTCAAAGGGGGTGTACTCATTTATGCTGAGCACTGTATGCCGGAAAGTAGCGATCAACGCCATTCTCGCACGAAGAAGAAAATGACTCAGTAAACAACAGTGGAGGACATAAAGCAGATCTTGTTCTTGCTTCTCGGCTACACACCGACATTGTATTGCAACAGTGTTTTGTTTCAACTGTATATTTAAAAAACGGCGCCTCTTGTGTTGTCATTTCCTTTGTAGTACCTGCAAGTGACAATTCTCTGTCAACCAGTCATCGTCCTGCATTGAGTCTAGCTCCATCCTTTATGTACTGGACTACTTTGCTAGGTACCCCAAAGGGTCCCAAAAAAGTGTTACGGTACGTTTTGGTATTTTGATATCATTCTCCACTTCTGACAATCGAAATGAAAATAACTGTACCATGCCGCTCGGTGGAAACAAACCATTATTAGCTAAAATTAGCAGTTAATTAAAAAAAAAAAATGTTGTTGATTTGTGCTGTTACACTCTTAAAAATCAAGGTTCTTTACTGGGATCTATAGCTACTTTTCCACCGTCGAGCCAAACCGTTCTCGTTGCTTAACCGTTCCGTTCCAGTCCAACTCAGCCAGTATGGATATAGTTTCTTTTTCCACTGTGGAGCTGATAACAGTGCTCTGTGGAATGTAATAAAAATAAGTCCATCGTTGCCTAGGTGACACAAGAATTAACATGATATGAGATGTAAATAGAGACTGTGTTATGGAGGATGATCAGATATTTAAATTTTTTTTTTTTATTAATCTGTGTTAACTTCACTCAAATAATGCAGAGAAATTGGTAGTCAGACAACAGACAAGAGACCAATCCTGAGTGATTTCGGGCCGAGAACAGTTTGTAACCATGCCGTGCCATACCAAGTTCAAGTGGAAATATAACTGGAATCGTTCTTTTACCATTCTTAAACTAAATTAAAAATTAAACCACTATTAAAATATTTCAACACAGCCAGCCTAACTTAGGCAATAGCCCTCCATTTAAAGGATTAGTTCACTTTGAAATGAAAATTACCCTAACCTTTACTCACCCTCAAGCCATCCTAGGTGTATATGATTTTTTTTTTTTTTTTTTTTTTTTTTTTTTATGAACATTATTGCAGAAATATTAATAAATATCCTGATGCATCCGATATTCAACTTCATAACTTGTTTAAATATGGATATTTATTTACACAAACAAATTGCTTCGCTTCAGAAGGCCTTTATTAACACACCGGTGCCGTGTGGAGTACACGTTTATGATGGATGGATGGATGGATGGATGGATGTGGATGGAAGGATGTTCAGCTCATACTCATTGAACTCTATCACTGCCATTATAAAGCTTGGATGCGTCAGGATATTTATAAATATTTCTCCGATTGTCTTCGTCAGAAACAAGAAAGTCATATACACCTATGGCTTGAGGGTGAGTAAAGGTTGGGCTAATTTTCATTTCAAAGTTAACTAATCCTTAAAGCTTAACAAAAAGCAAAAGCCAGTCTGGCATTTACATAAAATAGCATTTTGCAAGTTAATATAATATATAATATAGTTAAGCAATATCACACGAGCAAGAGTGCTATTTTCTCGAATATCAGCATGATTGCAAAATGTGATATTAATTTCTTAAAAGTTCAATAAACAATAAGTTTATTGTATGAATTGACAATCTTTAGAGACAACGTTGTAAATTTTGACTGTTGTTACTCAATTTGGCCAATGAAAATATTTCCAAACAAAGCAGAAAAGTTGCGTTTCCCAGCAACAGTTTCATTCTTGAATGATTCACTGTTTTTGAACGATGAGTGAATTATCCAATGACCCATTTGTAATGTGAGAGGACACTTGCTTCTTTTATGAATGAATTAGCCTGTTTGAGTGAATCAGTTGAATGAATGATTCTATGATTCACTTATTATGACTTGCTGCCACATACTAATGGTTTTAATATAATTTATTTTTTTCCCAACATTTCATATTATTATATTTAAAATGTTATATTTAGAACATTAATCTCATAACATCATTTAGGCAATTGTAATGCAATTAATGGATTTTGATAAATGGTGATCTTGATTTTGTTGATACTGATTTCATAGTTTACAGTAGGGCTGGGCGATATAGCGCATGCGATTGTCATGTGCATTTGGTCAGTAAAGCCGGTTCCCTGATTACCGCGAAATCGCCATCACCTGCTTTCAAATGGAGCGCCATTTAAAGGTACAATTTGTGATATTTTTTTTCCCGCTAGAGGTCGCTAGAAGCCTATTCAAAACAAAGACGTAGTTTGATGACGCCAAGCTTTAGAGCGGAAACTTGGGACATGTGGTCTCCATCTCAACGGACGGTGCAAAAGAATAGGGATTGGAGTCTGGAATAACTCATGTTCGTGGATGCGATTATTAACGTTACTGTAGTATGAAGCAGAGCAGGACCGAATGTTGCGGGAGCTGAACGAGGAGCTGAAGCGATTGATCAACACACACCTCACAAGCAGCGGGACTTTTATTATGACACAGTCGCCGGCGCCGCTTCTGCTTTTCCGGTCATGAGTTTACGGGAGCTGTCCTTGTCGACAGAACCAGCGGCAGATGGTAAACAGTAATTATTGTTCCATAAATAAGTAACACAATCCACCATAAAACGTGCAATAAGTAAATAAGGAACTGCTTGAAGCAAGCTAGTGGTTTGCTGGACGCTAGACACTACTTCCGCATTTGTCCACGACACTGTTGTCATTGGTTTCTACGTCAGTAAAGGCGGTAACAAAGGTAACTGATGACATTGACAGGCGACTGCACTGCCCCGTGCCACTGTTTAGAATGGGAATTTTCTTATGATTTACAAGTAGTTGAAAACATTAGAGATATTGTTAGTAATCAGCTGGAGAAAATATATAACACTAGCCTAGTGGTTTTTGGATATTTTACTGCAAAAATTTTACATATTGTACCTTTAATAGACAGAACCATAGATCACTGACAAGCTACGCAATATCGCGTACATTATCGCAGATTAATTGCCTTCGATAATGAACGCGATATTGCGTAGCATGTCAGTGAACTACGGCTCTGTCTATTAAATCCACCTCCACTTGAAAGCAGGTGATGGCGATTTAGCGGTAATCAGGGAACCTGGTTTACTGACGAAATGCACGTGACAATCTTAAGCGATATATTGCCCAGCCCTAGTGTACAGTGTTAAATAGTGTAAAAGATGATCAACAATATGTAACTTTATCTTTTGTAAATAATAAAAAGAGGGGTGCCCTTATTTTCACCTGAGCACCTGTCTGTGTACAGCCCTGGTCAACAGTGTACTTATAGATGTACATGCAGAGATAAATTACAGCTGTAATCACATACAGGTATTTTTTAAATACATGTATCTCCACAATAAATGCATTGTGTTAAATGATTTATTTAAATGTTTGTACATGGTAGTTAAAGACACTTAATATAATGTGGGAACAACAAAGAGAATTAGAAAATAAGAAAGAGACCTGTTAAGGCCAAAATGGTGGACAGCCTCTTAACCCAATACACCCGGAATTGACACACACCAGGAAGACAGAACTTCAGTCAGGGGGAGGGACGTAATCAGCTCAAGCCTCTGTTTGTGTGTGAGTGCAGAGGCGGGCCATTATATGTGTGTGTGTTTACGAAAGAGAGGAAGCAAGTAGCTGTTTCTGTGTTTGTGTGAGAGGGAGGACACGTTACTGTTCCAGAGAGAGAGAGAGAGAAAAAAACCTCCGTTGACAGAAGAGGTAGAATTCCAGTGGAGGCACTGATGTGTCATGGGCGGCTTGTGAAAACTTGAAAGGAAGGAAAGCAGCAAGTGAAACGGAGGGAGAGCAGAGAGAGTGATCAGCTGCCAGCATGGAGGAGGATGAGGATGAGGTGCTGGGTCTTCTGGACAAAGTTCTGGAGGATGAAGATTTGTTTGACAATGAGATGGACTTGGACTGTCCATTCACTCCAGTGGAACTCAGGATGTTTAAGGTGAGAGAGAGAGACAGGCTGAGAGGTGAAGAGACAGACAGCACTTCTCTCTTCCTCTGCTGGCTTGCTGACAGAGGTTTTGCTCTGTCTCAATGGCTAAAAATAGTGAGGTGGAAAATATTAAACCTTTTTTTGCGACGTGGCGTTAGTGTTTGTTCATTTCCCTTTTGCTTTTTACCAGTCATATGTAGCAAAGATGGTCTTAATGATCTTTATCCTTTTCTAACACACTCATAGAGACAGAAATCACTTAGATAAAGGCAGAAACTAGGCCATTTTTACACAAATACAGATGTTTATTTACCAACTGTTGCTGTGATTTTTGACTCTTTGGCATTGCATTCACAGTGTATGTTTGATTTGGATGTTTAGTGTCTTTATAAGAGCATCCATGCTTCATTAGACTCCACCAGCCGTAACTTCACTTTGTCACATTTGTTAGCACAATCATATATATATATTCTTGGACCCCCCCCATCTCTCTGATATTTTGGTATATCCAATAGATCTATACCTGTATTACTCTCTCTTTGTCTCTCTTACATGAATGTTTTAAAGTTTATCTGTAAGGTTTTTATTTTATTAATTTTTTTTTGATTGAAGATTTTTATGCTCACCAAGGCTGCATTTATTTGATCAAAATACAGTAATACAGTAAATTACAGTTTGAAATAACTGTTTTCTATTTTAATATATTTATATATGTAATTTATATAAAAAAATGTAATTTATTTCTGTGATGGCAGAGCTGAATTTTCAGCAGCCGTTATTCCAGTCTTCAGTTTCACATGATCCTTCAGAATTCTAATTCTAATATGCTGATTTGGTGCTCAACAACATTTGGAAACATTTATTTTATTTTATTTTTCTAATAAACATCATTCATTTAAAATAGAAATTTTGTAACAATGTCTTTAAATTGACTTTCATTTCCAAAATGTCGATAATGAATCTAATCTAATAAAAGATCCCTAAAGATCGAATAAGATTCAGAGGCCAGTTGTCCAACTTCAAATTATGCTTCTAGTTTCAGGATATCTAGCAAACTCAAACCTGCATCAGCTACGTGAGCACCACAGCTCAACATGAAGACATGTGCAATAACCATTGTGTCACAGCTCTGACCAGTAACAGGTTTATATATATATATATATATATATATATATATATATATATATATATATATATATATATATATATATATATATATATATATATATATATATATATATATATATATATATATATATATATATATATATATATATATATATATATATATATATATATAGCTATATATATATATATATATATATATATATATATATATATATATAGCTATATATATATATATATATATAGCTATATATATATATATATATATAGCTATATATATATATATATAGCTATATATATATATATATATATAGCTATATATATATATATATAGCTATATATATATATATAGCTATATATATATATATAGCTATATATATATATATATATATATATATATATATATATATATATATATATATAGCTATATATATATATATATATAGCTATATATATATATATATATAGCTATATATATATATATATATAGCTATATATATATATATAGCTATATATATATATATATATATAGCTATATATATATATATATATATAGCTATATATATATATATATATATAGCTATATATATATATATATATATATATATATATATATATATATATATATATATATATATATATATAGCTATATATATATATATATATAGCTATATATATATATATATATAGCTATATATATATATATATATAGCTATATATATATATATATATAGCTATATATATATATATATATAGCTATATATATATATATATATAGCTATATATATATATAGCTATGGAAAAAATTAAGAGACCACTCCAAGTTCAGAAATCAATGTTAAGTGGTCTCTTAATTTTTTCCATAGCGGTGTATATATATATAATAACAATTTTCCATTTTCAAGAGGAAAATAAGTGACACTTAGAAGAACTTCCCCAGACTCCCTTCAGTCTAACATGGACATTCATTATTAGTGACAAATAAAATTAAATAAATAATCCAGGTAGACAAATGTGTTTCTTAGTCTGGCTGTACATTTTCTGTTTATACAGTCTAGAAACTTCTCTGTAACTTGCTCTTCTGTCCTGTTTGCCCATTCTCTGACTTTTACAAATGACAACTAACTGTTTATAAATAATTTTCTTCCTGTGTCGTCATTCCTTATCAATATCTTATCACTATCACTGGACACTGTACTTAAAGTCTCTGCTATTTATTAAGTAAAATCCACTCTGCACCTCAACATACTATTTAATAAGCTATTTGAATTGAACACTAATTCAAATAGCTCTTACTTAAAATGAATATCATTGCATTAGGTTCAAAGGCATTTCAAAAAAGAAGAGTTGGTTGACATTGAAGGGCCAAAAGTAGGGACCCCAAAATGCTGTCATCATTTACTCATCCTCATGTGGTATGACTTTCTTCTTCTTCTTTTTTTCTTCCCCCCCTCCTCACTTTAGTCTGAACATTATTCATTTTTCTCCTTCCAAAGTATCACAGAATAAATAGTGCTCTGGACAAATGAATGTTTGTGAGTGAATTATAAGGGCAATGGCGGTGCTGTTTGGCCACTCTCTTTATATGTAGTTAGTCATAAGGGTGGTACTTCCTGTCTTTTCAGATAGAACTGCTGTTTATTCCTTTATGTAATCAAATTTCATGGGTTTCAAGCAGACTCATGTTTTGATTTATCCTCATTTATTTGTGGTGGTTTTGGTGTACAGACATGGTGGGTGAAATTTACACATACAATAATTGTTCCAAAATAGTTTTTATGAAGTCATGTAATAAAGCAAGAGCTGTTGTAAATGGAAAGTTCAAAGGGGGATTTGGTTTAAATACTTATTTGGAGCTGAAACATTAAAGCAAACATTTGAAAGATGGATTACACTTGAAGGCTCCTTGAATTTTCCTCTTTCACTCATATTCACAGGTATTTATTCAAATGGTTAGGTTTAGATAGCATGTCTGTGACTTTGTTTGAACACACAAACACAGAAACAGTTTGCACTCTGTACTCTGTGGATAGGTGAATTCTCAGGGTGTGTCTCTGTCTGAGAAATTTCACACCAGAGAGAGAAATAAAGATCAGATCAGACTACTAGTAGGAAAAGCTGAACACATGGTTTAATTAACTACAGGAGGTGTTCATCAGTTGAAGCATATTTCTTAACTGAATATTGTTATAAAAATGTACCTATGCATACAATTCCCTACAGTTTCCAGCTGAAATAAACACTAGAGGCAGTAAAACATAAACAACTTTTATTCCTTTTCACACAAATTATGTTTACAGTCACAGATTATCAATTAATTCATTTTCAATACCTATCACATCAAAACACTTTTACCATAGTCTATGATTTGAAAACTTTTCCGCCAAGCAAGCAAGCTTGTTCGGCAGCTCACCTGGTACAGCATTGCACTAGCGATGCAGAGCTCTCGGGTATGAGTCCTGTAAAACATGGTTCACCAAAAGATCTTGATGTCATATACTGTAAAAACAAGATAAAATTTCATGGTTGCTTCAGTTTTTGTCTCACATTTTATTTCTTAACACAATCGGTTGTGTTTAGTGTAGGGTGGTATGTTATTTTCAAACACAATAGAGCATTAACCTTTTAGCACCACTCACTGGACATTTTATTTGATTCGAACTACCATGATATGTGCATGAACCAACGTAACATGTTTATCTGTTTTGAAGTAAAATGAACACGCTTCGTAGGGCCACTTTGACCTTGAAACTGTCGTAAAATGTGCAGGATTTAATTAGTTTTTCCAAAAATGAAAATTCTGTAATAATTTTCTTACCTTCATGTCGTTTCAGACCTTTAAGATTTTATTATGTAACACATAAAAGGTCAATTTTTGAAGAATATCCTGGCCACACTTGCTGCCAATTTCCAAAAAGACAAAATGTTCTTTTTTTTCTAAAGATATATAGTAGCATTGTGTGATAATAGGCAGCAATTTAAGTTGTTGTTCACTGAAAATCTTACATTAGCAAAAAGGTTCATATGAAGCACCATTAATTTTTAATCCTTTCTGTTTTTCTATGCGATGCAGTGAATGTCAGGCATAAACAGCATGAGTCATTTGGACCACTATTATTTTGCATCCATTTTGAAGCTTGATAAACCCTAGTGTGTTTTATATGTTTTTAGATTCACCTGATTTATTTGTATTGTATGTGTTTTTGTGTCTCAGGGAGACATGGAAAAGGGTCTGGAAATGAAGAAACTGGTTCTGTCTGGTTTCCTGGCAAGTGAAGAGATCTATATTAACCAGCTGGAGGCATTGCTGCTGGTGAGTACTACTGCCACAAATATCATCAGTTACACTTCATGGTAAACTTGATGTGGAAACTTCACAGTCTTTGGTGTCTGGAGTGTTTTAAGTAAGCAATAACATACTCGAGGTGTGCTGTATTGTGAATACAGTTATGGCTGAAGGGCAGCCCATTTAGCCATGACTGAATTCACAATGCAGCACGCCTTGAGTACCTTATTGCTTTTATAAATTTTTTACCACACAATACAAATGTTAAGAACAAAATATATGTATTAATATGTTACTTTTTTGAAGTAAAATCATTAAATTCTATCCTGCCAGTAAACGGCAAGAGAAAGCTCCTAGATGTAATGCCTCATCTGATGGTACACTAGGAACTGTTCTTGGATAATGAACTGAGAAATCAAATTGGGGTAATATTTTTGCGCTGAATATTGCATGCATGTGTAAACTTCAGTAAAGTCTGAAGTTTAATGCAGACTGTCAGGACAAGCCTTCATGCTAAATGGAAATTAGGGGTGACCCTGAATAGTCGACGATTCGAATCTTCGATAGGAGGAGCCTGATTCGACTACCAATCTCAGTCGAATCGTTGCAGAGGTGTTATGAGACGAGATATGGGGGCGCTCAATATCTGATTTTACATAGACCTACCGGTTCTTTCCCAATAGGTTAATATACAGCCTATTAATACTTTAAATAAAAATGTGAAAAGAAAGAAGCTTTTAATAAATATTTTTTAATGTGCGTGAATAAATCCAACCTGTGACCAACGAGCCGGCCAACGAGCTGACTATAGCGCGCTATTTGAAAAGACTCAAGCGGACACAGGCAGATCGTGTGAAAGACTGGATTTTTCTCTCTCAATCAGGTAGGGTAGCTACAAGTGATTTCAAACTATTTCAGCCTGATGTAATTTGATTTTTGGATGCTGTGAATGTTTAGCTAAAAAGACTGCCACTCCAGTTTAGCGTTTATTGTCTCTGCAGTTAAAAAGACAAGTTGACAATTCTACCTATACTTTCGTTATTTTAATAATTTCTTTAATTTTAATTTATTTATTGATCACTCTGGGTTATCTAATTTAACTATTTCTGGCTTGTGTTTTGAATATATGTTCCCTGCACTTCAGGCATTTTGCAGTTTGACTTGATCATATTTCATTTTTTTAAGTAGGCTATTTTCATTTATTGGAATGGTATATTCTGTTCTAATTCAATTCTGTAAATTAATGTTTATTAAATTAATTATTTATTTATCTATGTTTTTTGGTGCAAAGTCCGTGCGCACTCTCTAGTGGACTGCTGTTTTTCTAGTGGACCCCCCCCCCCCCTCCCTTCTTTTATGATTCGACTATCAGTCACATATAGGCAATCTGATTCTAATCGGATTCGACTATGTAAATCCGTAGTCGAGGACACCCCTAATGGAAATACGTTAATTTCTAAAACTGACAGTTAAGGATATAACCTTAAAATGAAAGTTTCCGCTGAGGAAACATCACACAATAAACATCACATGCATCTGTCAAAGCACCTGACAGGGCAAGCCTTGTTAAACATTATGCTAATGCATTAGCTTGAAGCTTAAAATAAAGAATTCTCATGTTGTGAGCAGCTTGGATCACGTACCTTTCCCACAGCAGCTCATGCTGTTTCCTCCACTATTTTTAGATGTATTTTGTCTATAGAAGTGCATTATTCAATGCTGTAATTTGACGTGACTGGCTGAAAGTTTTCCGTGCACTTTGGGCAGACGCAACTAATCAGCAATGACATTTGTTGTCAATGATTTCCATTATCGATTATTATCAATTTTATTGATTAGTTGTTGCAGCCCTACTCAACAGTAATGCGACAACATGTAAGTAACCGTGTTAATTAATAAAAGCAATCATAGCTGTGAATTTTATTGTAAATAACACACGCCCATTGACCAATCAGCATCAAGGACTGGAACTCTACATTTTATAAAGCTGAATACTGTTCTATATCAAATTTTGTGTTTCCAAAACAGTGACCCTTGCTGTTTGCAATCTTGTACCTTTAAAACTTATTATGTAAATAACCTTAGTTATAATTTGCTATTAGTGTTTGTTTTGAATACTGTAACAAGGTTAGTAGATATGGGAAGGAGGAGGCGGGAACCGGCGAACATTCAACGTAACTTTAATTCAAAATAAACATAGAACAAAACGAAAGTAATGCCGGCAGACCCTCGCGGACGTCTGCCGGCCACACAAACATAATAAAACATAAAATAAAGTCCAGGCCTGGTCCTCTCTCGTCCTCCACGGTCGTCGCTCCTCCTTTTATGCTCCCGGAGCTCCTCCGTGAGAGACTCAAGGCCGGTGCGCCTCCCAGGTGATGCTTGTTATCACTTGCGTCACCGGCCTCGCACCGTTCCCTCACGGCTCTCGCCCGCCCTGGTCGCCACATACCCCCATCGCCCCTCGCAGGCCGGGGGGTACCTCCGAGACTGCGCTCTACTTCCCCCCGGGACCTGTCTCGGCGGCCGCAGCACCTGGGGGTAAGGACAGACGAGACGAGAGAAAGGAGACGGAAGCAAGGGGAGCGACAGGACGAGAGAGGGGAGAGAGGAAAAAGAGAAGAAAAAAAAATTCTTGGTCCGGTTCCCCGACACACTGCCGCTCGGTCCTCAGCCTGCCAAGAGGCTCTTTCTCGCGGTGCCATGCGGTGGCACTGGACGCTCGTTGGACGGCCCGATCCTCGACCGCCTCCTGGTGGCCAGCGAGGGCTCTCCGACAGCATGTCCCTCCTTCCTCCCGGGTTTCGGCACCAATGTAACAAGGTTAGTAGATATGGGAAGAAGGAGACGGGAACCGGCGAACATTCAACGTAACTTTAATTCAAAATAAACATAGAACAAAACGAAAGTAATGCCGGCAGACCCTCGCGGACGTCTGCCGGCCACACAAACATAATAAAACATAAAATAAAGTCCAGGCCTGGTCCTCTCTCGTCCTCCACGGTCGTCGCTCCACCTTTTATGCTCCCGGAGCTCCTCCGTGAGAGACTCAAGGCCGGTGCGCCTCCCAGGTGATGCTTGTTATCACTTGCGTCACCGGCCTCGCGCCGTTCCCTCACGGCTCTCGCCCACCCTGGTCGCCACAAATACGTTTACTCATATATTTTATAACAACAAGGAAAATTGAGTTTTCCACAATATGGCTGTTTAGAGTGCAGGAAAAAGAAAGCATGTGTACACTAAGCCAATCAGGAAGCAGCATTTCCTATTTATAGAAAGCTGAAATCTGAAGTCTAGCAGTTCTTTGTTCCTCTACTGTTTGAATGTGTCATTTCCTGTCTTTTTTTCTTATCTGCTGTTTTTGATCTGTTTTTTGCTATTATTTGTAATCACAATCTAATGGGAGTTGAATCAACAGTGGGTTTCTAGATTGTTCATTGAATTTGATAAGAGAGGATGCAGAGCAAAAATTAAACCCCAATGATAAACAATGGTTTCCTCTCTAAAGCCATTAAGGAGAGCAAACTAGTAACAACACACACAACACGCGCACACACACACACACACACAAACACTTAAATCCGTTGTTAGTATTTTTAGTGTGCTAATTATGCTAATTGTGCTAATTATGTATTCATCTTCTCCAATCATTCCTTGAAATGTCAGAGGGGGACATGATTCTTGTCATGCTGATGTCAGATCTCTGGTGCTACTTATAAGATTGTGCATATCCAGTTTAGTATAATTTAGTATAATTGTGTGGTATATAATGTATGATGAAATAACACATATTAACATAATGTTAAAATTTTAAAGGCATCTTATATTTGAACTTTTAAAGTGTTAGTTCTCTCAACTAACTTCATGAGGTGCATCCTATGATGCTATGTAAATAGTACCGAGCTATTAAATGTATATGTGACACAAAATGTAGGCTTTTATTCACATATAAACACATTCCAATTGTCTAATTTTTTTTTCACCATTCAACATTTTTTTGGGGTTATTGGTTATTGACTGCCAATCATCTAGTCATAACATTCTAACACCGCATTGTTTCACACTGCACACGTTTGGCACTGCAAAAGAGGACCTAAACCTGGTCCAGAGCAAGGTTTCAAAACCCCGGGTAATAATAAGTGTGTTCCTTTACCCAGGGTTAAAAGCAGTGTTTAGAACAATGGTAACCTAAGGTTAAGGGCAGTGTGAAAAGCTGTATGCATTACTTTTATGATGTTTTTATGAACTTTTTGAAGTTTTAAAGTTATGGTGTAATGCACTTTCAATGGAGGGACAAAAATCTTCCAGGTTTCATTAGAATATCTTAATCTGTGTTTTGCTGATTAAGTAAAGTCATCCTAATTTTTGTCTTAAAGGTGCCCTAGAATTAAAAATTGAATTTACCTTGGCATAGTTGAATAACAAGAGTTCAGTACATGGAAATGACATAGTGTGTCTCCGAAGACCTCAGAAGAACAGGTGAATCTCAACATAATATGTACGCCCCCAATATTTGCATATGCCAGTCCATGTTCAAGGTATTAGACAAGGGCAGGACGTCTGGATGTGCACAGCTGAATCATAAGACTAAGTAAGCAAGCAAGGACAATAGTAAAAATGGCAGATGGAGCAATAATAACTGACATGATCCATGATATCATGATATTTTTAGTAATATTTGTAAATTGTCTTTCTAAATGTTTCGTTAGCATGTTGCTAATGTACTGTTAAATGTGGTTAAAATTACCATCGTTTCTTACTGTATTCACGGAGACAAGACTGTCATTATTTTAATTTTTAAACACTTGCATTCTGTATAATTCATAAACACATCTTAATTCTTTATAAATCTCTCCAACAGTCTGTAATGTTAGCTTTAGCCACGGAGCATACTATCAAACTCATTCAGAATCAAATGTAAACATCCAAATAAATACCATACTTATGCGATTAGACATGCTGCATAGTGAACACTTTGTAAAGATCCATTTTGAGGGTTATATTAGCTGCGTGAACTTTGTTTATGCTGTTTAAGGCAAGCGCGAGCTCCAGGGCGGGTAGCACGAGAATTTAAAGGGGCCGCAGCCTGAATCAGCGCATATTTAATGAATTAAAAAAATCTATGGGGTATTTTGAGCTGAAACTTCACAGACACATTCAGGGGACACCTTAGACTTATATTACATCTTTTGAAAACACATTCTACGGCACCTTTAAGATGAAAATGGTAGGCTTTTGTGTTATTTGATTGAAAGGCGGGTATTGTTGAAGAATCACCAAATGAAAAACACCTCGAAGCTCGCCTTTTTGCTATGCCTGCAGATTACCATGGATATCATAAGCATCATTTGCGCTCCATCTTTCTTGCGCTCTCTCTAGCGTGAATGCATCCTGTATCTGTGTGTGCTGCCTTGCTAGTTCTAGCTTGAGTGAGCGCATCATGTAAACACGCAAATTATCAATCTGTGTCACTTTAGAGTACTTGTCTACGTATGGTACTAGTAATATATAATAATTTTATATTTAGCATTTTTCCTCTTTGTCACGATCTCTGTTTGAAACATGCAATTGCAGTTATATGCAGAATTATTATCGTTACGTGCGTTGTGCATCGGCATGACTCAACAGATGAATCTAATGTTTGCTGTCAATCACTACACCGGTGTGGATACTGTACTTCAGAATCAAAGATTCTATATCGTGGAAGTATGACCAAAATAAGAATTTTCACCGGAAAATGTAATCTGAAAAATTAAGTAACATTTCTGCCACTTTTGTTCTGACCAACTGAGGAAAAAAGCATTGGGCCTATAATAAATCGCGCTGCCATTGGTGATTAAATCTAACGATCGCTTAGCTCAGATCATCCCAAACTGTGCAAATTATTATTACTGTTATACTTTGTTCTCAAATTGTTAATGTTAACAACATCAGCATTGCGTGATGTGTATTTAGTGTGTATTGGCGTTACCTGTACCTGTTCAATTTCTGTAGCCACTCCACAGTCCGAAGTCTTTTGCTTTTGACTACGGGTGAATCTCCAGTTGTCACTGATGGTTGTCATTTGGATCTTTCTGGATTACAATCCACCATCAAAATGATACGTTTAATTATTTCAGCTGCTGTGAGAACAAGCTATAAATGATCCACTACAAGCATCATCCTGATAAAGCTGACTAGCCTGGACTCCTTCTTTCTGTTTACAGATGTGACGTAATGACACAAAGACGAACTGCTGCATGCTCGAATTTCTCGTGGAAATCCCCCAGGTCGCTCTTATTATAAAACATTATTACAAGCTTACCGTTGTGAATCGAGCTAAGATAAGGAGATAGTTTTGAACACTGGCTGGATATGTACTTGCTCAAAAATTGATTTTGGATCATTTTTAACCCTCTGGAGTCTGAGGCTGATTTGGGGCCTGGAGAAGTTTTGACATGCACTGACATTTGTGCTTTTTTCAGTTGTTCATAAACATATTAACCTCACAGAGATCAAAGACGCAGACAAGATGGCCCTCTTGGATGCCCCTGTCTCGCCCTCAGTTCTCTTCGGGTCAGCCATGGAGGGGTTCACCGAGCGCTTCTCGGCCGCGCAGAAATTTTTACATTACCAAAAAGAGAGCAAATTTCCTCATCCTATAACGACGGTGAAAAGACCCCTGCACAGCGGTCGGACGCTATTCAACCCCTGGTCACACGGGTCGAGGCCTGGCAAGCCATCCCCGGAGTGTCACAGTGGGTCATCGGGACTATATCCAACGGCTACTCCCTACAGTTCGCCTGCAGGCTGCGCGCTTCAGCGGTGTGGTCACCACTTCGGTCAAAACGGGCGACGCTCATGTCCTCCGCGCAGAAGTGACGTCTCTGTTACAGAAGGGAGCCATAGAAATCGAGCCGCTAAGCCTCCCCGGGAACATTTTACATACCATTTCTCAGGCTAGAGCTCCGTCCACCAGGCATCTCTACGCCCAGAAATAGTCTGTCTTTGTTGACTGGTGCTCAACGCGCAGCGTTGACCCTGTGGAGAGTGACGTATCCCAGATACTGTCTTTCCTCCAAGAGCGGCTGGATAGCGGTCTCACCCCCCTTGCAGCCCTCAAAGGTCTGCCCTTCGAGCCACTGCAGTCAGCTGACCTTCGGCCCTTAACGCTTAAAACCGCTCTGCTACTTGCGCTTGCATTGGTTAAGCGCATCGGCGACCTGCAGGCCCTCTCTGTGAGCCCTGCATGCCTTGAGTTCAGGCCCAACGACTCCAAAGTCGTTCTAAAACCCAGACATGGTTATGTCCCCAAGGTGCTCTCAACCCCGTTCAGAGCCCAGGTTATTTCCCTCTCAGCGCTACCTCCTTCCACGGACGAGCGAGAGGTGCATTTACTCTGCCCCGTCAGGGCATTGAGAATCTATACTGAGCGGTCTCAGCCATTCAGGCAGTCAGACCAGCTCTTCATCTGCTTTGGCGGCCGCACCAAAGGGTCTCCGGTCTCAGAGCAACGCCTCTCGCGTTGGATAGTCGACGCGATTGCTCTATGCTACTCCTCTATGGGCCTGGACTGCCCCATAAGAGTAAGAGCCCACTCCACTAGAGGCATGGTCTCATCCTGGGCGTGGTCTAGTGGCGTTTCTCTCAAGGACATCTGTGAGGCGGCCGGCTGGTCCTCACCGTCCACTTTTGTCCGATTTTATAACTTGGACATCCCGACCTTACATGCTCGGGTCCTCTCAGTGTGAAAAGACGGCCTCCCTGAGCACCGTCTTCACACACTCTCAGGGGCCTCCCGGCCCTTGTGTCCAGGTTTCGACGACTTTCAGCCCTTCACATATCCTCTGGGCCCCTCGGCGCTCAAGTTATATTTTGTTGTTCCCTGTCGTGGCACGGCGTGATTGTATTCGTTCCCCATACGCAGTATGAGTGAGAGTATCGAAAGGGAACGTACTCGGTTACGTACGTAACCTCAGTTCCCTGAGATACGGGAACAAGTACTGCGTATTATGCCGTGCCCCGACACTGCGGCTCAGTATCGTCGCTTCAGTCGAGCTAAAACTGAATCCAATGGCGGAACGCTGGCTTATATAGCCATAAGCCACGCCCGTTTTGGCGGGCTTGTTGGCGCGCTATTTTGCCATTGGCTCGCGCGACTACGCCGCGCCGTCATTGGCTCAAAGAGTTTCATTCCTTTGAGCCAATAGACGTGCAGTTTTCACTGCGCTTTTGTAAAAGGCTTCAGCAAGGAGGAAAAAGGAGCTTTTCCCCATACGCAGTACTCGTTCCCATATCTCAGGGAACCAAGGTTACGTACGTAACCGAGAACGTTTTAGAGTGCTGCCTTACATGTTTGAACCGAAGTTGGACACAGATGGAGAGACTGAGGAAGAGGCAACCTTTAGATTGCACCTGGACATTTCTGAATGGTTAGTGAATACATATATGTAGTTGTTTTGGAGTTATATTAATTCAACTCATCGACTAGCATGTACTGTCATGTTAATCTATAAATTGTTGCATAGGTTAGGGCACTATACAGTGCATAATAAATAAGTGAGTTTATGAATTACGCAGGTGGTGAGCATTTTTGGGATAAAACTAATGACATAGCTCAAGTTATTCTCTGTGAATACAGTCAGAGACTATGGTAACTTTAGCCACATTAGCCGTACAGCATTCTACAAAAGCTCAATCAAAAAGGAAATTTGCAAACATTCACAAAATATGAAGTGCCATTCTTACTTGTTCTGGATATGAAAATATGACCCATCCTTCAGAAACAACTTTTTCACAAATCCAGCGTTGTACTGACCCTCATTGGTAAAGCTGTCATGTGAAAAATGATTTGCGCAAATATATAACATTTTACCGACATTCTCCAGCATATTTACTTCAAAAATGAAAATCAACCATGGTGTCCTCAGTGGCTCAGATGCCGAGACTCTATGGAGACTCATATGTTCGTTGGTACATCCAACAACAGAACATTTGTACTGATATAAAGTTGGTTTGACGTTGGACGTTCGATTTTCGCAAATTTTGGGACCATCACTAAAGTTATATATGACATTGGTATACACAATTATACAGCAACATTTGTAATGTTTTTGTTGTTTTTTTTTTCTGCAGACTTTTAATCCTCGAGCTATCGGATACAGTGAGTAAACAGAAATAGCAGACTCTGTGCTTCTCATTCAGGGGTGTGTATATGCTAAAAGGGCAGATCATCACCAGTCATGGGAGGGTGTTCCCTACTCTTACTCTTGAGTAGGGGGAAATATAAAACGGCACATTCGGAGAGATTGAAAATGATGATAAAAGGGGATTATAAAAAAAGTATTGAGTGGATTTTTACCATTATAGGCTGGTTGTTTACACACACTGTGGACACGCACATGTGTTCAAACACCTTATAAAAGTGAATTTTGCATAATATGTCCCCTTTTAAATACAATAAAACAATAAAACAAAACACACACAAAAAAATAAATAAATAAAGTAAACAAATGTTTCAAACAGATTAAAGTGCAAAAGAACTTTAGAGAACAAAAGGTAACACTTTACAGTGAGACCCCATTAGATTAAAGGATTAGTCCACTTTTAAATAAACTTTTCCTGATAATTTACTCACTCCCATGTCATCCAAGATGTCAATGTCTTTCTTTCTTCAGTCGGAAAGAAATTAAGGTTTTTGATGAAAACATTCCAGGATTTTTCTCCTTTATAGTGGACTTCAATGGGCACCAAACAGTTGAAGGTCAAAATTAGTTTTGCTGCAGCTTCAAATTGTTCTACATGATCCCAGATGAGAAATAAGGGTCTTATCTAGTGAAACCATCGCTCATTTTCTAAAACAAAAAAATGAAAATTATATAAGTTTTAGCCATAAATGCTCATCTTGAACTAGCTCTCTTCTTCTTCTTCTCTATTAGAATTCCAGCAGTGTAGACACTGCTAAGTATATTACTGCCCTCCACAGGTCAAAGTTTTGAACTAATTTTTATATGCAATATGGTAGTTCAATAGTATATAACAATTAGTTCAAACTTTGACCTGTGGAGGCCAGTAATACACTTAGCAGTGTCTACAATGCTGGAATTCAAATAGAGAAGAAGATGAGAGCTAGTTCAAGATAAGCATTTATGATTAAAACTTAAATAATTTTCAATTTTGTTCAGAAAATGAGTGATGGTTTCACTAGATAAGACCCTTATTTCTCATTTGGGATTGCGTAGAACAATTTGAAACTGCAGTGAAACTAATTTTGACCTTCAACTGTTTGGTGCCCATTGAAGTCTACTATAAGGAGAATAATCCTGGAATGTTTTCATCAAAAACTTTTATTTATTTTCGACTAAAGAAAGAAAGACATGGACATCTTGGATGACATGGGGGTGAATAAATTATCAGGAAAAGTTTATTTAAAAGTGGACTAATCTTTTAACATTAGTTAATCCATTAACAAACATTAACTAACAATACTGAGCAATATCTACTACAATCTACTGTTAGTTAATAAAAATACAACTGTTCATTGTTAGTTCATGTTAGTTATACAACTTTTGATTTTAATAATGTATTATTAAATGTTGAAATTAACATTAAGATTAATAAATGATTTAGAAATATTTGTATTATTTGTTAATGTTAACTAATAAATTAACTTATGTTAACAAATGGCACCTTATTGATCAAATAATAAAGAATCAGAACATTTTTAAACAATGTCTAGGCCAGGGTATGTTTTAAATGATTTAAATGTAAAAATGTTTAAGTTTGAAAAAAAAAAAAAAAGGTTAAGTATTTGGCGTTGTGATGAACACCATAATGAATACAAAAATCTGAATGTCTGTTTGAAACATTTACATACTGTTCAGAAACAAAAAAACTACAAAAAAGTAGCGCAGCCTGCTTTGTGTATGTGTTGCCGGGGTAACTGCTGCTGTGTTAACTGCAGCAGTTACTGTGGGCTTACTGCTATTCCATCTGCGCCATCTATACTATCAGAGAGTGAATGTAGATTTTCATTCAGAATCAGCATGCCTCCTTCACTCCTTCACTGTTTACATCAGAGTGCGCACACCTCTTTGACGCAGCATACAAGCAGTGTTGTAATTTTTATCTGGTTGATAGAAAAGTATTCTTAAAATGCATTCTAAAAAATCTAAATAATTCATAATAAAGAATTATTCGCAGTATTTTGAAGTGCCCACAAAAACAATATTGTGCATGTTCATTATCGTGATATATTGTATCACTGTACATTGACACATGTCTAGTAGCAACATATAAATGAGGTTAATACAAACAAAAGTGATTAATTCAAGGGTGAAAACAATGTTGTTGTACTGTCATACCAAATTTCAGTTGTGTACTGTAATAGTACAAGAGCAGAAGTGCTGGCTGTCACTTAGTTAAGTGCTCCCTGAGGAGTTTGTAAATGAATCCTTCTCTGGTAAAGGCAGACATCAGACCTTTTGGTTTTGAACTGCAGGTTTAATGACTTCAAAACCACTGTAGTAATGATCACATCTCAGTTGATCAAGTGACAATTAAGTCTTTTACTTTTGTTACTGAAGATCGGATTTTCTGTTCAAAAATTCTATTCTGTTCTATTACGAAGAAAATTATGATTTCCACAAAAATATTCAGCAGCACAACTGTTTATAATGTTGATAATGATAAAAATTGTTTCTTGAGGACCAAATTAGCATATTTGAATGATTTCTGAATCATGTGACACTGACGCTGAAAACTCAGTTTTGCCATCACAGAAAAAAAAAAAAAAAAAAAGTTTAAATATATTAAAATACAAAACAAATATTTTGAATTGCAATAATATTTCATAATATTATTGTTTTACTGTATTTTTGATCAAATAAATGAAACCTTGGTCAACATAGGAAACTTATTTCAAAAATATTTAAAAAATCTTACAGATCCCAATCTTATAAATGATATATGCATTTAAATTTACTGTAAGTCTTTCTGGAAAGATGTCCAAAATATTATCAATATTTGTTTGTTCAATTAAATGCTCTCTAGAATGAGAAAGTGCAGAAGACTTAAGCTGCAAATCATCATGGTTTGTGACTGTGGCAAAACTAAAATCTATTGGCAATTTCAAGAGGCGAGCTCTTCGACATGCCCCACCCAAACTTCAATCAGAAATACATCAATACAGGAATGTATTGGAATGTAAAAAAAAAAAATGCACACATGAAGCAGTTTCATGTGGCAGAGAAGAGCAGCAACTTATGAGTCATACTGATCTGAAAATAACTGTCCTGCAATTTAACATAGTGTTATCAGCCCTGCAGAAAGAAATACACACATGTATACCTGTGCTGTGAAATGTTTCCTCTTCTCTTGTGCTTTCATTATCGTAAAATTTAGAAAAACACAGAGGGATTGTACCCTGTTCAGTCCGGACAGCACTACAAATGCAATGAAAAAAATATAAATCACTGTAGATTTTGGGTTAGGGTTAGGGGACTCTACATGAAATTTGGCTAAACAAAATGCAGTGAAAATACCTTTATGATTTAATTGATGGTTTAATTTAGTTTAAATCACCTCAGAAGTAGTGTAAATCAGCAATCTGACTTGTGATGCAGCCTGGAATTAAACCATGCCATGTTCGTTCATCTGGCCCGAGAATAACCTGCGCCCCGACTGAGCCTGGTTTCTCCCAAGGAAGGAGTTTGGGTTTTTCATTGTCACATTTTGGCTTGCTTAGTTGGGGACATTTGAAATTCGGCAATATTATGGACTTGAATTCACTGTATTGGATGAGAACTGAACTGAGCTGGATGACGCTATCGCTGTTTTCTCCAGACATGCTTTATAGATTAATTGAAGTCATTCCATAATTGATGTACTTCACACAGTTATTGAACCAAACTGAAGTCATTCCATAATTGATGTACTTCACACAGTTATTGAACCAAACTGAATCAACACTGAACAGATTTCAACTGAAAAATAACTCTTTACTGTTTTCTCTTTAGAGCTGCTTTACAGCAGAATTGAATTCTCTTTGCATCATTGAATCATTATTTTCCTGTTTATCACTTTGAAGCTGCTTTGAAACAATCTGTATTGTATAAAGCACTAGCCTATATAAATAAAGGCGACTTGACTTGAAAAACAATTTTAGAGGTTTTGCGTATGGCAATTTAGTACTTCATATATAAATACATGCAAGATGTATTGTGGTGAACATGTTTATTAATTCACCTCTCTTGTCTTTCACTCTCTCTTAGCCCATGAAGCCACTTAAAGCTACAGCTACTACATCAAAGCCAGTGCTGACAATGGAGCAGATTGACACCATTTTCTTCATGATTCAAGACATCTTTGAGATTCATAAGGAGTTTTATGATGCTCTTTTTCCCAACATTCAGCAGTGGGATGAGAAGGTCACTGTTGGACATCTCTTCCAGAAACTGGTGAGTCCACCTGCCAAACATGTGTTAACCCTCTGGGGTCTGTGGATTTTTGGGGCCCTGGAGAAGTTTTGACATGCCCTGACATTTGTTCTTTTTCATTTGCTTATAAACATACTAATGGCAAAAGTGTCACTACACTGCATTCAGCACAAACTATGCTACCATAATATGTGAGCAAAATGTATGTATATGTTTGTATTTTTGAGAGAATAACGTTTATGCAAGGTTATTGAAAAAAAAAAAAAATTAAGTCACTGAAATAAGGCCTAAAAAAATACTAAATATGTGTTCACAAGACTTCAAGGTATTGGAGGTTGAAGGCTACATTTTTTGCTTCAAAGTGGTGTGAAAATCATCCTGCCTACTCATTCACATAAAACAATATATTGATTTAAATAAAAATACACTTTTTGTTTAGAAAGACAGTATGCGTGTAGGTGTGAATAATCCTGTGATTCACACCTGAGACAACAAAAGACCTGCATAATGAGCCTTTCAGTCAGGTATGTGAGGAAAGAATGAGAGTGAAAAAATCTGAGAACAAAGTATTTTGTTTTGTAGTTTATTTAGAATATAGTTAACAATATAAATACACATAAATACACATTTTGAATAAATGAGGGCACATTTTGAGTATACATTTTTACCTGGAAATAAATCCTGTTCAAAGATATAAATGAACATCACTTACCTGGCATTCCAAGGTGTTTGGAATAAACTTCCAGTCAGTGATCTCACCCATCATATTCATTCAGAATATCCAGTGTGGGCCAATATCTGGTCACTATGATTCTCAAATCTGTGATAAAAGAAAAAACCCTCTGTGGGCATGCTGATAAATAATCATTTCAACTATTGTATTAACGTTAATATAATGTCCACTCTTAACAGAAAACATGATTTTTGTGATCTCATGCATGCACGTATTATTGCACATCATGTGAAGAAAATTTTGTATAGGCCTATTATATTTTAAATTATATGCAGTACCAGTCAAAAAATTGGACACATTACTATTTTTAATGTTTTTGAAAGAAGTCTCATGCTCATCAAGCCTTCATTTATTTAATAAAAAATACAGAAAAAAACATCAATATTGTGAAATATTATTACAATTTAAAATAATCGTTTTCTATTTTAATATACTTTAAAATATAATTTATTACTGTGATGCAAAGCTGAATTTTCATCATTCATTGTGATCAAAGCTTCACTGATGTGGCTCTAGGCTATTGAAGTAAACATTTCATAATCTGTCCAAAACAGGCCAAGAAATCGTCTAAACATACATATTAGGGTGTTTCTAGTTAAATTTAGTAGTGAAATTTAAGGTTTATGTTAAAATTTGTCATCTGATGCTTCATAAATATAAACACAGTGTCATTACACACCTTGACATAAAAAAATAATGAATGAATAATATGATTTAATGAAAAATAATGAAGCATTTATAGGTCCAAACACCATTTTTCCTCATGTCCCACACGTATGGTCTCAATGTTGAGATACATAAAATGAGCTAATTCTTTTACGATTTGACATTATTTCACATGAATTAGCTTCATATAAATGTTACTTTACACCATCTTAAAGTTCTTTTTTTGTTTTGCTAATCATCTATATGATTTTTTCATCTAAATACACCTGTCCCACACTTTTGAGTCCTTACCGCAACACTAAAAAAAGACTCTTAATATGACATTTGTTCAAAGCCAAACAAATCTAGTTTCTATGGAAACAGAAATTAGCATGTGAACACATGGCTGACAGACTGAGCCACCCCCATAAGATCCAGAAAACTATATAAAGATCATCTTTTCTTCTTAAGTATTTATTGTGTGTCCTTACACAATTACTAAGCTGAATTGTATTTTGAACTACATTGTAAAAATGAATTTGTGGTAAAGACCTTGTATTGTGATAGAGACAAATTCAAGTTTTATACTGTATATTACATTGATCAGCTACAATATTAATATCATTACAATGCCACCTGTCAGGGGTTGGAATATATTTAGCAACAAATGAAGTCAGTTCTTGAATTTCATAATTGAGAAGATCTGAGTGACTTTGACAAGGACCAAATTTATTTTTTATTCATTTATTTATTTAATAGGGACAGTGTGTGTTAAAGGTGCCCTAGAATTAAAAATTGAATTTACCTTGGTGTAGTTGAATAACAAGAGCTCAGTACATGGAAATGACATACAGTGAGTCTCAAACACCATTGTTTCCTCCTTCTTGTGTAAATCTAATTTGTTTAAAAGACCTCTGAAAAACAGCCGAATCTCAACATAACACAGTTACGTAACAGTCGGGATCATGAATATGTATGCCCCCAATATTTGCATATGCCAGCCCATGTTCAAGGCATTACACAAGGGCAGGCAGTATTAACGTCTGGATCTGTGCACAGCTGAATCATCAGACAAGGTAAGCAAGCAAGGACAATAGCGAAAAATGGCAGATGGAGCAATAATAACTGACATGATCCATGATAACATGATATTTTTAGTGATATTAGCATGTTGCTAATGTACTGTTAAATGTGGTTAAAGTTACCATTGTTTCTTACTGTATTCACCGAGACGAGCAGTCGCTTTTTTTTTTTTTTAAACACTTGCAGTCTGTATAATTCATAAACGCAACTTCATTCTTTATAAATCTTTCCAACACTGTGTAATGTTAGCTTTAGCCATGGAGCAAAACCTCATTCAGAATCAAATGTAAACATCCAAATAAATACAATAAAGATTTGTAAAGATCCATTTTGAGGGTTATATTAGCTGTGTAAACTGTGTTTATGCTGGTTAAAGCAAGCGCGAGCTCCGCTTTTTTTAAAAAAGACCAAGCTTCTGCGCACATTCACACTCAAACACGCAAACTTATAGACTAAACATGTAAATGAACGGCAAGAATGCATTAAAGGTATTCGGTTTTCAGTAGGAAAGATGTAATTTAAGGGGCCCCTAAAGTAATAATTAACAATTTTTACAATGGAAGTGATTCAATCAAAAACCAACTTTAGCTCGATAATAAATTTTCTATTGTCACTGTGAAGCTGCTTTGAAACAATATGTATTGTGAAAAGCACTATATAAATGAAGATGACTTGATTTGACTTGACTTGACATGAGGAATTATTCTGATACAGAAGAGAATGATGTAGACTGAAAATTCACGGAACAATAGACAAAAAGCTAACTATGCCTTTACATTTGTAAATGTAATGAAAGTATTAGACTTTTAAATGTTCTTCTGCATTTCTCCCTTGTTCTTGGGAGTTTATCATATAGGGTTATATTTTTAAAATGCATCAATGTGGGGGGGAGGGAGTGGGGTACTTTAAAATACACTACAGTTCTAAAGTATGATTAAAAAAAAAAAAAAATTGAAATAACGTCTTATGCTGACCAAAAGCTGCATTTACTTGATCAAAAATTCAGTAATAACAATATATTGCACAATATTATTATAATATAGATTAACAGTTTTCTTTTTTTAAGCATATGTTAAAATGTAATTTATTCCTGTGATGACGAAGCTGAATTTTCAGCAGCCATTACTCCAGTCTTCAGTATCGCATGATTCTTCAGAAATCATTCTAATATGCTGATTTGGTGCTCAAGAAAAATTTCTTATTATCAACGTTGAAAACATCTTAATATTTTGTGTAAAATGATATATTTTTTTCTTTGATGAATAGAAGGTTCAGAATAACAAAATTTATTTAAAATAGAAATCTTTCTGTAAGGTCATAAATGTCACTTTTGATCGGTTTCATACATCCTTTCTAAAAAAAAAGTGTTAATGTTTATATATATATATATATATATATATATATATATATATATATATATATATATATATATCTTACTGACTCCAAACTATTGAACAGTGATGCACAAAATAAAACACAGTACAAAAGTTTAAAATTGCCAAGGCATTTTGTCCACTGCTTATCCATAAAATAATGAAAGAAATGACTGTTTAAATATAGCTGCGAGCATCGATGGCGGGCCCAAGCCCTGTTGGGACTGCCACCCTGATGGTTTCAGGGCAACTGTGCACGGCGAGCAATATGCATGTAAACTTGGTAAATTATAATGGCAAGATATGGGACTCTTCCTGTTTCCCTTTTTGTCATTATTTTAATCCCTCGCTATGGCAACACCTTTTGAGATATCCAATATCTGTTCACAACTGAACATCTTCAATGTCTTTCCACCATGTACACAAAGTTTGGTGTGAATCGTATGAATCCCATAGGAGGAGTAGTTAAAATTTAAGAACCTTCAAAAAAAAAAAAAAAAAAATCCACATTCAAACCAAAATATTTGATTTCCTGTTGGTCGGAGCTAATGACTGTATATTAGAAAGTTGTTCGGCTTAATGAGATCAATATATGTATAGAGTTTGGTGACTGTAGGTAAAACTACCCCACCCCATGACAACTTGTGCCCGGCCCTGTTGGCCGATGATTCTTACGTGTGTGCAAAGTTTCAAAAGTTTTTGAGCATGTTAAGGGACCCAAAAGTGCCAGAAAGTTTTTTTTTTTTTTTTTTTTTTTTTTTTTTTTTAAGGAAAACAACGGGGACTTCACCTTTTCAGGGCTTGGGCCCTAATTATATTCATTAGTACCAATTAAAAATAAATATATAGTGAAACTGCTAGTACAGTCATTAGAAAATGTAACTGCTAAAATAAAAAAGCACATTCATATAACTACTATATTCATGATGTTGCTAATTTTAAATCAATAACAAAATACAGAATATAGTGTAAATGTATTTAGTTATCTTGTGCTGTTAAGTTCATTGTTACACTCTGAATTGATTTAGTTTGCCCCTACCCAGCGTGCATTACTTCTCATCATTACAGGCTACACTTCATTTATCTCCTGAACCAAAAACCAGATGGCAGGAGGTTATGACACATGATTTTTCAGAGTTTTTTCTATACACACACACACACATGTGCGATCAGTAAAACATTGTGACTGGTTGAGTTAGCAGATGGAGTAATTACAGGCTCCCTATTGCTCTGGAAACTCAGCGAATAGGAAAAGAAGCACGAAAGACTATGACTGAAAGAGATGAGGAAAAAAAGTTCTGTTTTTGAACAGAAGGATAGGTTTAGGATGAACAAATTCAGACAAAGTGGATTGGAGGCAGAGTTTCTCTCTTATTAGTCACCCTTCTCTCTCTCTCTCTTTCTTTCTTTCTTTCTTTCTTTCTTTCTTTCTTTCTTTCTTTCTTTCTTTCTTTCTTTCTTTCTTTCTTTCTTTCTTTCTTTCTCACTCACGCTCTTTTTCCTTCTTTTCCCACAAATGCTTCTCTCTTCACCTCTTCACAACAATTATTTCTCTTTTTGCGTCTTGGTGAGGTGCATATGCATATCAGTGCTTGTTTGTGGATACACTTGGTGAAAAGTCAGAGTGCTTGATGCAGGGTTGCTAGGCGATGATGGCACGTCCATGTGATGTGTTGTGTTTCAGTCTTCTCCTGAGCAGTGGGATAGAGGAGCATGCTGGCATGGAGATTGAGAACACAGGCTCTCATTATGCAGTTCACACCTCAGGGGCACAAATATACAGCAATCCATAACTTTACAGAAGTCAGGAATCACAACAGAGAAGATGGATCATAAAAGACAATGGAAAGAAAGAGAGAGCAGAGCAGAGCATCTAGAGGTCAAAGTCAGAGTTTGAATGACAGTGCTTTAGATATTTTTGCTTTGTTAAATCTGAAATAGTGGTCGACCAATATATCACCATGGCCAGTGAAATTCCACAATTAAACATTTAATTCCACAAACCTTGCAAACTATTTATATTCCCAATTAGTGTTCCCTGGTCTTTATAAGAATATATGATTTTGATTTAAAAAATTGCACAGACTAACCAGACCACTTATCAAACATGTGAAGTTTGAGGCAGATTGGACATTGTATGCTTGTTACAAAAACTTTGTTTCTTGACGATAATAGCAAGCTTTAGCACTCAGCTAAGTGTTGCTAGCATGTGTTAGAATGTTTGTAGCATGTTTAACACTCAATTGCTTATTTTAGTATGTTGCTAGTAGTGCACCAGTGTTAAACACGTCACTTCTTGTTGTCAGTGGGTGGCACTATTACTATAACTGAATATTGTCATGTAGATGTGTTCAGGGCAGGATTTTAATCAAATATGTGAAGTTTGGGGCAGATGAGACATTATATGTCTGAGTTGCAATAACTTCCCGTTTCGTGACGTAAATCGCATAGCCTACATTAGCACTCAGCCAAGTGTTGCTTGATTTAACTTGTTTATAAAATGTTTGGTACTTCATGGCATATTTAAATGTGTTTCAGGGAGTGAATTACAGTGTAAAGCATGCTATTTTCTGTTGCCAGCAGGTGGCGCTATGACTAACTGAATATTGGCATATAGATGTCTTCAGGCCAGGACTCTTATCACATGAGAAGTTTGGGGAGGATCGGACATTGTTTGCCTGAGTTAACCCTCTGTAGTCTGAGGCTGATTTGGGGCCTGGAGAAGTTTTGACATGCCCTGACATTTGTGCTTTTTTCAGTTGTTCATAAACATATTAATGACAAGTGTCATTACACTGTATACAGCACAAACTAGGCTACCATAATATGTGAGGAACATGTATACACATGTTTGTGTTTTTGAAGGAATAACGTTTATGCGTGGTTATTGAAAAAACAAAAAAATTTAGTCACTGAAATAAGGCCAAAAATATATATTAAATCTGTGTTTACAAGACTTCTGGGTATTGGAGGTTGTAGGCTAGAATTTTCGCTTCAAAATGATGTAAAAATTATAATGCCAACTTGTTCATCATATAAAGCAATATATTGATTTAGTTTTTGCAAGACACTTTTTGTCAAGAAACACAGTATGCCTGAAGGTGTGAATGATCATGAATAATGGCTCATTTACAACTGAGAAGACAAAAGAATTGCATACTAATGACCTGAATGACTTGCATATTAATGAGGCCTTTCAGTCAGGTAGGCTGTGAAAAAGAAAAAAAAAAAACTCTGTAATCATGTCTCAGCTCAATTTAAAATAATGGTATTCTATTATATTCTTTAAAATATAATGTATTTCTGTGATGCAAAGAGTCTGAATATAGGCTTTTAGTTTAAAAGCATGCACATTTGGAGAAATATTGATGGATTATCATATGTTTATGTCAATTTTCTATACAGATGAGTTATATTTATTCTATATTCATTGTCATAACTATGAGCGCTGGTGTTTTCAGGTGATACTTGCAGCCAGAGGACGCTCTATACACCTTTAGTCCACAAATTATTCTAAAGAAGAAGAGGACATTTCAGGAATGGTGTTTTCAATTCATACTTGTAGCCGGAGGGCGCTCTCTGTACACATTTAGTCCACAAACTATTCTACAGAAGAAGAGGACATATCAGGAACTAACGGCATGTCTTCCAAAGGTCGTTAACTATGGCTTTTATATACAGATAAACACTTTTCAAGACAATAAATACACGATTGAGACGATGAATGCCTGAATTGACTCATAATTTGCCTCTGAAAAGCGCTGGCTCCATGGGCGTGGCCGCATTAGCAGATAATGAGCTGAACCACGGACTTCTGACATGTGTCTCTTTTCATACAGATTACATAAACACAGAATTTTTGTTTTTGATATGACTTACACGATTTAAAACCTGACATTTCGACATGTCTTTTGACATAAGTGCATTTTTTTTGTGATTAGTATTAGTATTTAGTTATAGTTTATTTTCTGAGAACTATCAGATTAGACTTTGATCAGAGGGAGATACAGATCATGCATCATTTTAGTTTTCTTTATTTTACAAAAAGCACAACATTTTGTTTTTACTCTGAGTGTCAAGTCAAGTCAAGTCAAATTTATTTATATAGCGCTTTTACAATTGGTAATTGTTTCAAAGCAGCTTTACATATTAGAAGCACAGAAAAAAAGGGAAGTGGTTAAAACTGTACAAACAAGCGTGGTAATATGTAACATATACAAGATGGTGCTACATTAAGCCAATGTCGGCTGACTTCCAGGGGTGGAAAAAACCCCCTAGGAGAAAAACCCAGCGTGCTAGCACTGGGAAAAAAGTCCTAGGAGGGAAAAAACCCCTTGGAAGATATATATATGTAAATGTATATGGAGATCAAAATCTGAATTGTACATTTTTATTTTAGAGATTAAAAATCTATTATATATAAATATACGTAAGCGGATACGGGGATCCTGGGCTACGTTGTAGTCAGGTCCAGACGCAGGTTCTCCATCTGACCTGGATACGGCCTGGATCCAGCACCCGGCAAACCTCAGGATAAGCAGAGAGACAGATATTAGCGTAGATGCCATTCTTGTTCTGATGTACAGGTATATCTAGTGTTATAGGAAATGTTCTCGGTTCCGGCCGACCTAATTATTGCAGCGTAACAATCCTTTAACGGATTTGAAAAATGTTAATGTATTGATAATGTGTTATGTGTATGCAAGAGCAAAGAGATGTGTTTTTAGTCTAGATTTAAACTGACAGAGTGTGTCTGCTTCCCGAACAATGCTAGGAAGATTGTTCCAGAGTTTAGGTGCTAAATAGGAAAATGATCTGCCGCCTTCAGTTGATTTTGATATTCTGGGTATTATCAACTGGCCTAAATTCTGAGATCGCAATAAACGTGAAGGACTATAATGCATTAAGAGCTCACTTAGGTACTGGGGAGCTAAACCATTTAGAGCTTTATAAGTAAGTAGCAAGATTTTAAAATCTATACGATGTTTAATAGGGAGCCAATGTAATGTTGACAGAACTGGGCTAATATGGTCATACTTTCTGGTTCTAGTAAGAACTCTAGCTGCCGCATTTTGAACCAACTGTAGTTTGTTTAAAAGCCGAGCAGAACAACCACCCAGTAGAGCGTTACAATAATCTAGTCTTGAGGTCATGAATGCATGAACCAACTGTTCCGCATTTGTCATTGAGAGCATATGTCGTAATTTAGATATATTTTTTAGATGGAAGAAGGCGGTTTTACAGATACTAGAAACATGACTTTCAAATGAAAGATTGGTATCAAAGAGCACACCCAGGTTCCTAACTGAGGACGAAGGTTTAATGGAGCACCCGTCAAGTGTTAGAGAGTATTCAAGGTTTTTTCGTGAGAAAGTTTTTGGTCCAAAGATTAGGAAATCAGTTTTTTCTGAATTTAATAATAAGAAATTTCTTGTCATCCAGTTTTTAATGTCAGCTATGCATTCTGTTAGTTTTGTGAATTTGTAGGTTTCGTCAGGGCGCGAGGAAATATAGAGCTGAGTATCGTCAGCGTAGCAGTGAAAACTAACACCATGCTTCCTAATTATCTCTCCTAAGGGCAGCATGTACAGAGTGAAAAGCAACGGTCCTAATACTGAGCCTTGTGGTACCCCATATTTAACCTGTGATCGATACGACATCTCTTCATTAACTACCACAGACTGATAACGGTCAGATAAGTATGATTTGAACCATGCCAAAGCAATTCCACTAATGCCAATATAGTTTTCAAGTCTTTTTAAAAGAATGTTATGATCGATAGTGTCAAAAGCAGCACTGAGATCTAATAACACTAATAGAGAAATACAGCCACGATCGGATGATAGGAGTAGATCGTTTGTAACTCTAACGAGAGCAGTCTCAGTACTATGGTATGGTCTAAATCCTGACTGGAAATCCTCACAGATTCCATTTCTTTCTAAAAAGGAACACAGTTGTGTTGAAACTGCCTTTTCTAGTATCTTTGACAGAAAAGGTAGATTCGAGATTGGCCTGTAATTTACTAAATCTCTCGGATCTAGTTGAGGTTTTTTAATAAGAGGTTTGATAATAGCCTGCTTAAAGGTTTTTGGCACGTGTCCTAGTGTTAAAGATGAATTAATTATATCAAGAAGTGGACCTACGACCTCTGGAAGCATTTCTTTCAGTAGTTTAGTCGGCATTGGGTCTAACATACATGTTGTTGATTTTGATGATTTGATAAGTTTAGATAATTCTTCCTCTCCTATAGCGGCGAATGATTCTAGTTTTACCTCAGGGACACTACAGTGCACTGTCTGAAGAGAAACTGTAGACGGTTGCATGTTTATAATTTTCTCTTTAATATTATCAATCTTGCAAGTAAAGAAGTTCATAAAGTCATTACTGCTGTGCTCTATGGAAACGTCAGCAGTTGAATCTCTGTTTCTAGTTAATTTAGCCACTGTGTCAAATAAATACCTAGGATTATGTTTGTTTTCTATTAAGAGATTTGAAAAATAAGTAGATCTAGCATTTCTTATGGCTGTTCTGTACTCAATCATTTTTTCTTTCCACGAAAGGCGAAAAACTTCTAGTTTTGTTTTCTTCCAACTACGTTCAGCTTTTCTAACAGCTCGTTTTAGAGCCCGAGTGTGCTCATCATACCACGGCGTTGGATTAGTTTCCTTAATCTTCTTTAGACGTAAAGGAGCGACCGCATCTAATGTGCTGGAAAAGAGAGAGCCAATAGTTTCTGTTGCAGCATCGAGTTCTTCTAAGTTGTCAGGTATACTAAGGCGATGAAACTGCTCTGGGAGATTATTTATAAAGCAATCTTTAGTGGCAGACGTGATTGTTCTACAATATTTATGGCTGGGTGGTGGTTTTGTAGCCTTGGCTAATTGTATTATACACGAGACTAAATAATGATCTGATATATCATCGCTCTGCTGTAGAATTTCAACAGCATCAATATCTATTCCATGCGACAGTATTAGATCTAGGGTATGATTGCGACAATGAGTGGGTCCTGACACGTGTTGTTTAACTCCAATAGAGTTTAAAATATCTGCAAATGCCAATCCAAATGCGTCTTTATTATTATCTACATGGATATTAAAATCACCAACAACAAGGACTTTATCCGCAGCCAGTACTAACTCTGATAGAAACTCAGCAAATTCTTTGATAAAGTCAGTATGGTGCCCTGGTGGCCTGTATACAGTAGCCAGCACAAATGTCAACTTACATAATGTTACATAAAGCACCATCACTTCAAAGGAATTATATTTGAAATTCTTTTGAATGATTCTGAATATATTACTATAAATTACAGCAACACCTCCCCCTTTGCCTTTCTGTCGAGGATTGTGTCGATAATCATAACCTTGAGGACTAGATTCATTTAAAGTAATGTAATCGTCTGGTTTTAGCCAGGTTTCTGTCAAACACAGCAAGTCTAGTTTATTGTCTGTGATAATTTCATTTACAATAAGTGCTTTTGAAGAAATAGATCTAATATTCAGTAACCCAAGCTTTATCATTTGTTTATCTGATTTATCTGTGATTTTCATTTTTTGAACATCAATTAAATTTTTACCCTTAAAAGGTTTTGGAAGTTTTTTGTATTTACTAGTTCGAGGTACAGACACAGTCTCTATGTGATAATATCTAGGTGAAAGTGTTTCTATGTGCTGTGAATTATCTGAGTTCTGTGACATGAGGCGGCTAGCAGACGGTCGGTTTAGCCAGTTTGTCTGCGTCCTGATCTGGGCCCTGGTTTGTCATGTTTCAGCTCTAAGACTATTTGCCAAATTTCTAGAAAGAAGAGCAGCACCATCCCGGGAGGGATGAATACCATCTCTTTTCAACAGATCAGGTCTGCCCCAAAAGCTTTTCCAATTGTCTATGAAACCTATATTATTCTGCGCACACCACTTAGACAGCCAGCCATTGAGTGATGATAACCTGCTAACTATCTCATCACTCCGACGAACAGGAAGAGGGCCAGAACAAATTACTTTTGCTGACATTGAATTTGCGAGTTCACACACCTCTTTAATGTTAAAGAGGTGTGTATACAAATAAAAGAAGATATTCTATAGTTTCAATTGATATATTACTTATGTCTCTATGACAAAAAATGACGGAGTATTTTAAGTCTGTTTTGCTGCAATGTGAAAAAAAAAACTGCAAAACGCGCCGGCGCGTTTTCAGACCTCAGGGAGTTAAAACAGCTTCCTGTTTAATGGAGAAACATCAAACTTTGTCAGGCCGCCACGGACACACTCTTCAACGAAAACGCAAGCTCTTCACAATTTATCACCGCTAAGGTTTTAAGATTAGACTGACAACATATGATGTTGCTTTGGTTAAATCTCAATGAGGAGTTCGTTAAAAATACAACATCTGGAAATGGCAAAAAGTGCAAAAATTTTGCAGAGAAAATTCAAAATATCTCACTTCCTGTTGGGTTTTCAGATTTGCACCCAGGGACTTTTTTTTTTAAATATATATTTAAAATATAATTACATGTATGTACACAATGTGCCTCATTTATCAATCTAACATAGAAACAAGCACAGATCCAAGCGCTATCCAAGCGCAGAAATCGTCTTACAACAGGGTTCAACAGGGTTCGTCTTACAACAGGGTGTGACTTATAAAACAATTGAATGCTGGCAATCCTATCATACGAATGATCGAACATTAATAAATGTGGTGGCTGAAAACAATCATCATTTAAGTATCACACCCCTAAAAATTCATGGTTTGGAAGCCTCGCCATGAAAGAGAAATTCATTTTACACCAAAAACACCTGTTAACATCGTAATTGCAAACAATTACATTAATTTGTATGTATATTTAATACCGGTAAATAACATTTCATAGGCCTATTGCAGTTCCCTCGACCACAAATCCTTTAAGTTTAATGGTATTCAGAACTGAATAAGAATGAAAAAGAAGCTATAAAATGATATATTAAACTATAAAGTAAAACATATATTAGATTGTCATAGTGGCATTCATTATAAACAACATAAGTCAAGCCAAAATTAATTTTTTTAGGCTAAAGCAAAACTGATGGGCTCACCTCTCTCATTTGGCAAGAACACAAATATGTTTCTATATTTGCATGTAACATTTTGGTTGCTAAATTATTATTCATTATGTAAACAAGGCTTTGTACTTCACTCATGTTCCAGTATCCATGTAAAATAGCATCCTTTACATGCACAAAAATGTGTTTTCTTAGGCAATGGGCACGCTGATTTACAGTGGACCATTTAATTTGAGCAGTGTAACTTTTATGTTTGGTTGACTGCATTTTAGTTTATGAATGGCTGAAATATCAAGTTAGAAACGCTAAAACTGACGTTGTGTGTACGCGCGAGGCACCTAGCACAATCACTTGGATTTAATAAAATAAAGATATAAAGAAAACAAATAGAGTCACAAAAACAAGCATCACAGTTTTTTCTTTTATTAATCTGTTAATTATTTAAATGAAATATATGTTGTGCAGTCCTATTTATTTCATTCCTTTTATATAGCCTACTTTAATTTTACTCTCTTTTTCTCGGTTCACAGAAGCGCTGCAGGTGCATGATGTGATGTGTGAATCCTCATGTTCTTTTGCTGCTATGTGCGTATGTAAAGCTAAACCCCTGAAAATAATGTTGTATGGTATTTTTAATTGGGCACATACACCCATCTATTCTAATTAAATTTTAATTTGACATTGTAATCTTAACGTATGGCTGGACGATTATGACCTAAAATCAAAACCTCGATTAATTGAACATTTTACCTCAATTACGATTAATGAACGATTACTTTTTTTGTTTGTTTTTTTGCACTCATAGTTCACTTACAAAGTTTGTACTGCAAATATGATTGACTATTAAAGGTGGGATATTTTTTTCCTATTGAAAGATTGATCTGACATAACAGCTCACTTTCAGCTGTTATTTTATCTATAGTTCATAACATTTCTTACAAATTTCTGCTCATTTTAAATCAGATAAAGATAAATTAGCACAGTACCAGTATGTAATGAGAGCAATTGCGTGTGTGAATTAGTCATACCGTCTCTCTATTAATTGTGAAACCCTGGGTCATAAATAGTTACTAAATATATGACAAATATTTACTATAATAACTATTAAGTTTCTAAGCTACTTTAGTGATAAATCACAGGACAGCGCTGACAACTAGTTTCTGCTCCTCGGTGCACGCGATCTTCATGTTTTGCGCAGCTACTGTTTGTATGTGTGTTTGTGCCACAATGCAACTGCTGCAATTGTCTAATCACTTGAATGTCTAAACTGGAAAACCGTAATACACATACAGCTGACAAAGTTTATTGAAGATGCAAGGCTCACCGCTCGTGCGGTCTCTGTGTTGACTCTGCATTCACCTGCGTGTTGATTGGAAGGGGCAGAGTCATGTGGCAGCATGCGCGCTAGTATGTTTTTAAGGTGGAAGTATAACAGGATTAAAAAACAGAAATAACCGACATGGGAAAATTACGTCGTTTAAAGGTTCTGAATTTTGGTTTCGATTACTTTTCGATTAATCGTCCAGCCCGATCCTTACTCATCAACTAATGAGCTTTGGTTGTTTGTCAGGAAAATAATCTAAATGATCAGTATGCTCTCATTATAATTCTCCACCAGATTTACTATGCTACACGCAAATTCACGCTAACTCAAAATCATGTATACACGAGCTGAGACCTGATGTGAGATTTGATCGTCCACACAAATTCTTGTCCAAGCTTTTGTTCTATCCAGACTGGACTATTGTAATGCTGTCTTGGCAGGCCTTCCAGCATGCACTGTCAAGCCTCTACAACTGATCCAGAATGCGGCAGCAAGAGTGGTCTTTAACGAGCCGAAGAGAGCACAAGTCACACCTCTCTTCGCCAGTTTGCTTTGGCTGCCAATAGCCGCTCGCATCAAATTCAAGGCTCTAATGCCTTGCCTACAGAACAACCACTGGCTCTGCACCACTATACTTAAACTCACTACTTCAGACTTATGCACCCTCCAGAAGTTTGCGTTCTGCAAGTGAACGATGTATTTAAAAAATAAAAAAAATAAACAAAATTCCTTGCCGCAAACACTTTGCTGGTGAAACTGGGACTTGACACGTGTACTGTTGCACTCATGTTGATTTGATATCTTCTACTATTCTTATTTGTAGGTCGCTTTGGAGAAAAGCGTCTGCTAAATGACTAAATGTAAATGTAGCCACCGCTCACAACCATTTTGATAAATGCCAAGTTTTGCATGGAAATGACTGTATGCACTGTTTTCTGTCACACGTTCGTTTAAAAAATTAGGCCCACTAAGTGCTTTGTGTCATCTTAGTACATAGCCTTGTAGTTTAAGACACTTAGGCCCAGATTTACTAACAGCTTGTGCCAGCACAAACCCGGTTTTAGTGTTAAAAAACAACTGAAGACTTACTAAAGACACGCAGTGCAAAATTAGCGCTAAAAAGGCATGGACTGAGTCGTTTTTGCGGCTGACCTTATTGCATATGCATTTGTAGGAGTTTCCCCACACCATAATCCCCCCTCCACCAAACTTTACACTTGGCACAATGCAGTCAGGCAAGTACCGTTCTTCTAGCAACCACCAAACCCAGACTTGTCCATCGGATTGCCAGACAGAAAAGCGTGATTCGTCACTCCAGAGAACACGTCTCCACTGCTCTAGTGTCCATTGGCAGCGTGCTTTACACAACTGCATCCGATGCTTTTCATTGCTCTTGGATGCAGCTGCTCGGCCATGGAAATCCATTCCTTGAAGCTCTCTACACACGGTTCTTGAGCTAATCTGAAGGCCACACAAAGTTTGGAGGTCTGTAGCTATTGACTCAGCATGCTCTGACCCCTCTCTGTGATGTTACGTGTCCTACCACTTCATGGCTGAGTTGCTGTTGTTCCCAATTGCTTCCACTAACAGTTGACCGTTAAATATTTAGTAGTGAGGAAATTTCAGGAATGGACTTATTGCATAGGTGGCAACCTATCATGGTACCATGCTTGAATTCACTGAGCTCTTGAGAGCAAAACATTCTTTCACAAATGTTTGTAGAAGAAGTCTGCATGCCTAGGTGCTTGATTTTATACACCTTTGGCCATGGAGGTGATTGGAACACCTGAATTCAATGATTTGAAGAGGTGTCCCAATACTTAAAACAGTTACATTTTTGCTGGTTAATATAAAAATATTTGTCTGTTTGAGCATCCTGTCTGACCCAACACAGCAGTGTCCAATGATGTGAGTTTGAGGCGTAACAATCTGTTTGCTAACCTGAGGCAGATGGGGTAGTGTTTGGTAAAACATTGTGAAAACAGTTTTTTTGCATACTTTCATTTGATGATGCTAGTGCTGCAGAAATGATACACTTTGAACTTTAATATCAGGCCCCAGGATGGTTGTGCTTTACTCTATGTGAGCATCATAACAGTTCTTCATCATAAAATGTTCCTCTGACTGATATTGGAGCAAACAATTTGAAGTAGTGTGATGAAGTCTGCTTTAAACTTTACGTCTCAGTGTTTCGGTCTCCCTCATGCAGAAGCTCTTCTTTCTGTATCTCATTTCTTATCTTGAGGATGAACTCGCTTCAGCAGAAAGCATCCACAGTAAACACACTTTGATGAATGTTCTAAGAGGTCTAGAGATTAAATGAATGTTTCAGCATTGCCATTTTTTTTTTCACCCCCTTTCATACCTCTATGTCCTCAGGGTCTAAATATTCCATTCTATTAAAATGTCTCCTCTTCTCTGTTTTTCTGATTTTCCTATATCATGACCTTTCTTTGTCTAGGGCTTTTCACACTTGAAATAATTAACCCTGGGCCATCCTAAACCTCGGGTAAATGGAATCCTGGTGGTTGTGGTGGTTGTGGTTATCTTGCTTTCTGGATTCACACTGCTCATTATTTATCAGGGGTTAACAGTTAATCCTGGGTTTTCATAAGGCAAGGCAAGGCAATTTTATTTGTATAGCACATTTCATACACAATGGTAATTCAAAGTGCTTTACATAAAAAAAGAATAATAAAAATAGAACATAAGGAATAGAAATAACAGTAAAAACAGAGAATTTTGCTATCTGGATGGAAGAGCTAGGAAGTCTCAGGGAGTTTGTTGTTGTTGTTGTTGTTGTTGTTGTTGTTGTTGTTGTTGTTGTTGTTGTTGTTGTTGTTGTCGTCCATCAGAGTTGGATCTAAATGGATCTATTCATCAGAGCAAAAAAATACTAAGCTGACGTTACTCACTGTACATTATTAAAATCTGGGTTAACATCATTATTTTCATATTTGCTGTGTCAGTGTCATTGATTGGACAAAAGCTATAGCTCAAAGGGGAAATATTAATAATTATTCATAACTTATTATGATTACTAATTATGATTAATTATGAATGTTTGAATCAGTTAATCAGATTAACTTGATGTAGCTATGTTAAAATTGCAATCAATAAATCAGTTCATCCTGTGAACACTCAGAATCGATTACTAATTAATTCTAAGAGAATGGTATTTTTCATGGCTACAGAACAATTATTCTTTCTTAGCATTTACAGTGCTTAGAGCTGTAATAAAATCTGATCAATTAAAAGCCAATTTATTCACAGACGTGGAGACAGAACCAAATATGTATTGTGCAAACGTTTTATTAACTAAATCATGAACACATAACTAAACTGACAAACACATACATACACACACATCACTAGTGTTAATTTTGACAAGCAAATTTTGATTTAGTTTTTGTCATAGTCTTTTGACTAAAATGCTATTTAGTTTTAGTCATATTTTAGTCATCGGAAATAGTTTGTTTTAGTCTAGTTTTAGTCGACTAAAACCTTATGATATTTAGTCAACTAAATCTACAGTAGATTTAGTCGACTAAAATCTAATTTAGTTAAATTGTAATGCATTTCTCTAACAATACACAGATCCTATACACTGATATAGGTACATCTGACTGTACTTTGCTCATCAAAGCGGACGGTTTTTGTCCGTTCAAGTGCAAAAAGACACAAAAGAGCAAAATTCTGTACTTTTCAGGGATTTGCACACTTATCATTGAGGTACTATAGTTTTTATTTAAAAATTTTATTAGATTTGATTTTTAGTTTTTCTGCTTTCATTGTAATTTTGGTTAAAAGTTTTAGTATTTTTTTGTGTGTCTTTTAGTTTTTGCTTTTAAATGTCTATACGTTTTTATTTCTGTTTTTTATTTTAATACCTCAGGTTAAGCTAAAGCTTAGAAACTAAATAAAATGTTTACTTTTATATATATATATATATAATTAATTTTTTATTTCAGTTAACGTTTATTTCAAGCAATGAAGATTTCTTTGGTTTTAAGTTTATTTAACTATAATAACCCTTATACTTGTAAAATATATTGAATAATGTGTCAAATAATGTTCTTAGTCTTTCCTTCCTGTGACAGAAGATACAGTAGTTTAATTAAATAGAAATTAAATTAAATACAGTTTATTGTGTAAACAAAATAACAGTTATGACCAGGAAAAAATAATAATTATAAACCATCCCGAAATACACATGACTCTTATTCTGAAATGTCTGCAGTCTGCACTGTAGCCTGTAGCAGGCTGCTCCTGAGGGTGATAAAATATGCATTCTTACAACCGTCTAAAACATACTACCATATAAACATTGTGTTGTAAACATTGTCATAATTCATCAACATTAGCTTATAAGCAATCGCTTGGCATAAATGTGCGCTATTCATTAATTGTGAAGCAGTCTGAAGTACTGCTGCATGAGCCTGTAGAGTGCGCAACAGTGCCACTTTTCCCGCAGTTAGATCAGCATGTTACACTTTAATGTGCACATTTTCCACACAGGACAGCAGTCTTGACTGGATATAAAATTATTTGTCAACAAAATTAACAATTGACACTGTCACACATAAATGGGTAAAATGATAAATGATAGTGAAGGCAGAAGTGGGAAACAGGAGGAGCTATAAAGAAACCAAAAACCAGGAATGAATCATCAGTATTCATCATAAAACTCCTTTGTTAACAAAGAAGGTTCACAATTTTAACCAACTAGCAGCAAATTAGTATGTCGTATGATACTTGCATTAGGCCTTTTCCTTTTTGAAGAGCATCCTAAATATACCGTTGCAGTAGAAAGTCCTGAGGGTTCAGTCCAATGGTGCCGAAGTTGCAATTGATATCTTCTGCGTTGAATGAAGAAGTGATAACAAACTTGCATAGTTAGTTTGAATCTTAGTAGGAAAGAGTCCTTTTCTGTCCTAGTTAAGCACATTGCTGGGGTGCAGGGCAGGCTTGCAGGCCTAGGCAGAACCCCCCACTGATGCAGTTTCAGTCAGATCAACAAGATAGAGAGGGGGGGGGAGCATTGTGCACTGGCTTTTAACCTCTGGTCAAAGTCACACCTCTTAGGGTTGACCTGACCAATGAGAAGGTTGAATTTCCGGGCGACAACATTCCTCCTGTCGGGGCTTTTACATCCGAGCATGATTAAACTGGCTGAGTTGTTGAAGAAGAACTATCAAAGATTCTTGTAATACTGATGTGTTGCACAGGTATCAACATATTGTATACACAAGCATTTAAATCTTCTCAATACGAACCCATAGACACTAAACATGGCATAATTGAAGTTACATTAAATGCATCATAAAACATGTGAATACAATACTGAGTACAATACAACAAACGGTAATAATGGATACCATTTCCTGGGGATATGCATGTTAATTTATAGAACAGTCTGTCTATAAATTAAAGCAGGAAGGTCTGTTTTCAGGCTTTGTGTGCCTTTTCTATGGGCCTGACACAAAATGACTTTTGGATGCAGAGTTCTGCATAGCTGCATAGTTTCAGATCATAAAAGTCTTATCTGATCATGTCCAAGAGGCCCTTGCACAGACTGGTCTTGGGGGATGGGGACAGAGTGAGTTTTAAAGATTATTTTTTTCAATATGACAAATAATTGTGTCTGATTTGTCTCAGTCGTTACAAATGCTGCATGTGATATGGTTACATAAAGGCTCTAGCACTGTATTTTCCATCGCTGTTTGACATTTTTCCCCTCAAACGCTGAAACGACTGTTTATTTACAACGTGCTGTGTTTCCATGACTGTCCAACGCACATAAATATGAAGCATGCTATTGACTGTTGATTGCTAAGCATCTAGCCATAACATTCTAACACTGTATCATTTCACACTACACATTTGGCACCGCAATGCAGAGTTAACGCCGCAAAAGCGGTGCTAACCCTAATAACTCATAACTCTGTGTAAAAAGTGGTGCTAAATTACTCTTCTAAAATACAAGTATGAAACGTTCCTTTACCCAGGGTTAAAAGAAATGTTTAGAATGACAATAAGAAGGGTTTTTTTGGTGTTTGTGTGTTTTTTTTTTTTTTTTTTTGTACTGCATTTAATCATTTTTTTCTTCTGATATTTCTCAGGCCAGTCAGCTCGGTGTGTACAAAGCTTTTGTGGACAACTATAAAGTCGCAGTGGAGACTGCAGAGAAATGCAGCCAGGCCAACAGCCAATTTCAGAAGATTTCTGAGGTGAGTTCATCTACTTCCGACCACCCAGCCCTACAGGGCCTGATCATTACTGTCTGCAGTACATACTTCTCTCGGGTGGAGCTAATGTTTAAAATAGTCAGGAATTGGCTGTTGACCAGTCATTGATCAGTATTAAATATCCTGAAATGTATATTAAAATTTAAAATCTTGAATATTGAAATGTGAAATAATGCAAAAAATAAATGAAAGACAGGGCTTCCTCAATTGATTCAAGCCCTGTGGCAATGGGGAATGAGCGACAGTTGGTGTTTACCAGTGGCAGTTGTAGCTTTGATCCTACATGCAGACTGCCTGGTCACTCTTTACCTTCAGTGCAGCAGGGAAGTTCGGCAGCATCCCAGGCGACTGAGCAGACCTTTTTAAAGACAGCATTACTCATCCGGATTATGAGGGGACTGAAAAAGGTGTTCCAAATATAAATAAAACTGGCTAGCAAGCAGCGACTGGCAGTTTAGGCTACAACTTTTTTCTGCAAGGGGACAGTGGAGAACAAGGATAGAATCCACGTGGCTGGCTTTGTCATTTGGACCAAGTTCCTTCACCTGCTCCCTGTTCATCACAGTCATCAGCGTCATCTGACCATTATCAAAGAAGTGAAAGAAATAGTCTATGAAAATCTTGACTTCATTGTGAAGTCCACACCAATGAGTGACAAATTAATAATACTTGGCGACTTTAAATCGAGATTCGGAGATGATCACAGCAGCTAGGATGGTGTGTTGGGCTCTCACAGGCTTTGCAAGATGAATGGCAACGGATTATTGCTTCTGACACTGTGTGCAAAAAATGACCTCACAAACACCAAGACCCTCTTCAAAATGGCCAACAAATATAGGACATCATGGATGCATCCTAGATCCAAGCAGACTATGTCCTTACGTGCACAATGTCCGTATTTAAAAAAACCATGCAGAGAGGAGCAGAGTGTTGGACAGACCACAGATTGACCAGGTCCTCATTCTACCTTCACATTGCTCCATTGCATTGAAAGAAGCCATCGAAAAACTGCCTACTGACTGGAGACCCAGCTGAGAAGTGGAACCAGTTCAAGCAGATGATGAGTAAGTCAGCAAAAGAGAACCTTGGCCTAAAGCCGGGTGCAGACTGTGCGATTTATAACAGTCCTTTACAATTGTTGCTTGTCAGACTGTTCGAACATGATCCTCATGTCACACTGTGGGATCTCAGCCATCATTTATGTCAGACTGTACAACAGTCAGAATGTGTTAAAAACGGAGGTGTACATGAAAATTCGTCTGGAGTTTTACATCATCAATCCACACACATTCGGTGAGTGTGAGCTGCGTTATACACGGGACTGAAATGCTGGCTAACAAAGACATCTCTAGCATTAATGTTGATCACGGCTTGTCTTGAAAAACGAAGACAATTTGACATTTGTCGTAGGAGAAGTCACACTGCAGGACTGTGCGGCAAATCTTCTGACCCTGCCAGTATTTCATCGGAGGTAAAAAAAAAAAATATTTGATCGCAACGGTCGTTAATTGGCTGTCGGTTAACATGTCAAACTAGCAATCAAAGACTACAGATTTTAGCCTAGGATTACAGGAGTCTTTTAGGATTCTCAAAATTTGTCTCAGAGGACCAAATTGTGGCCAAAATCGTGAACCTGGCTTAAAGGAGAGAGTCCACCAATACTGGTTCAACAAGAATGACAAAAGGATCAGCAGACTGTTGAAGCAAAAACACAAGACATATGTTGAGTGGCAAAATAACCTCAACTCAATGAAAGATTGCTTCAAATACCTACAGAGAAAGACCCAGATGGTGGGACCGTAAGGTTGAAAAAGTCCAAAGATTTGTGGACTCCTGAAAAAATCCAAAGATTTGTGGACTCATGCATCTCCAAAAAATTCTTTAGTGCACTGAAGGAGGACTACGCTCATCAGACCAAGCACCACATTATCACATTATTAAGGATGGTAACATCCTTCTGAAAGACAAGGCAAACTTAATAAATTGATGGAGAGAACATTTTTCTGATTTGCTCTACAGGCCCCCTACAGTTTACCCCTCAGCTTTGAATTCCATCCCACAGAAGCCTACTCTGAATGACCTTGACCTGCCTTCAATCAATCAAGCAGACTAGCAGTAGCAAAGCGGCTGGTATGGATGGCATCCCTGCTGAGCTTTTCAAAGTGACATCTTAACCAACATCTGGGATGAGAAAATCATACCACAAGAATTCAAAGATGTCATAGTGGGAACGATCTTTAAGAATAAGGGCAGCAATGTTGTGGATATTCACATCTAGTTATCATCATCAGCTTGATGCATTTACTCATAAACACACATACACAAGCAGCCTTCTGCATCACATTTCTCTTCATTATTCCATACAGGAAGTATTCGTCACATTCTGCTGTCTGAGCCAGATGTGAGCATTGTATATGTATGGAAGTAATTTAATGCCAAATGTTTTTGAAATAAAAAGCTGTGCCGATGCATGATCTCCATCTGCTGTTAGTCGTCTTAACCAGCAGGTGCCACTAGTGGCTGTTTAAGACCAGAGCAACGGCTAGTAAGTCATTCATTCATTCATAAAAACGGATTTACAGAAATAGAGCAAGTGTAAGTGAATGTGTGATGATTATCAGGGCCAGTATAAATGCAGAAAGCTGATAAAAACACAAAAGCTGCATTTATGTTTAATTCAGTGTCTTTATGGTTACTTTTCTTGTGTATGCTACAGCTTTCTCTCCAGTGAAAGAGATTTTAACGTTATTGCCCGATGCTGATGTACAGATCATACATTAAATCTGAGGTAGACATATATTTCTCTCTGTTGTTCAGTTTCCTTAACTTTATATCGCGGCGATGTGTTGTAATACTAGTGTTTTCCTCATTCGTCATAGGATTCTTCCTGCCATCAGGACATATAAAACTCTTAACGCGGCTTAATGAGCAGTTAAACTGAGCTCTGTTCTTCAGAAAAATCCTCCAGATCCTGCAGATTCATCAGTTTTCAAGCATTTTTGCATATTTGAACTATAAATATCGCTGTACGAGTCCATTAAGCCATGTTAATAGTTTTATATGTCCTGATGGCAGGAGAATCCTATGACGAATGAGGAAAACACTAGTATTACAACACAGCGGCACGATATAGCGTTAAGGAGACTGAACAACAGAGAGAAATATATGTCTACCTCAGATTTAATGTATGATCTGTACATCAGCATCGGGCAATAATGTTAAAATCTCATTCACTGGAGAGAAAGCTGTAGCATACACAGGGAAAGTAACCGTAAAGACACTGAATTAAACATAAATGCAGCTTTTGTGTTTTTATCAGCTTTTCTGCATTTATACTGGCCCTGATAATCATCATACATTCACTTACACTTGCTCTATTTCTGTAAATCCGTTTTTATGAATGAATGAATGACTTAATAGCGTTGCTCTGGTCTTAAACAGCCGCTAGCAGCACCTGCTGGTGAAGAAGACTAACAGCAGATGGAGATCATGCATCGGCACTCTACTGCTTTTCCTGTGAAATGTTGAATTTTCTGTCGAATTTGAACCACTGAATTTGTGGAAGTGAATCTGTAAAGCGAAATAAAATGGACTGAAAATTGCTAGTTAAATTTTATAGGTTGTATTTTTAAACAGAATGAATATTTCGGAAGTGAAATCTGAAAGGTGAATATAAATTATTGAATTTTTAATAATGAAAAAGTGTTATTAAATATTCACGACTTAAATATACGACCATGTTGAATTTCAGCCCATAAAAATGCAAGCCTTAAAAATACAATGCATCTAAATGCATGCACAGCTAATGTAATGCATGTTTTTTTTTTTCAATTAGTGCAATTCAACATGCTTTTTATTTCAAAAACATTTGGCATTAAATTACTTCCATATATGTGTGTGTAATTGTGCTGCTGTGTACTTATAGGCATCTTGTCTGTTGACAGAATCTGAAAGTTAAAGGTCCTAAAGAATCTAAGGACTGCACCACAACCGCCACCATGGAAGGTAAGAACGTATCTGTTGATCTGTAATGTGTGTGTGACATGCCTGAGCGAACCGTATTTACAGTATGTGAAAGCCTGAATCTGTTTTTATGTGATCTAATATGTTGATCAATGGTTCATTGCGGTAGTGAATGGTTATGTTTGAATGAGTGAGGTGTGAGCAGTGTCCCTTTAAGAATGAGTTCAGCTCTCCATCTTTCTACTTGTGTATGCAGCATCCACAACTCAAGTGTGTGTGTGAGGAAGAGTGCATGCTTGCTCATTCTGAGTGTTTTGGAGTGTGGGAGAGCAGGAGTGTATGAGTCTCTCTCTCTCTTTCTCTCTCTCTCTCTCTCTCTCTCTCGTTGTCTTGGTCGTGTTTGTGAGGGACGGATAAAAGGGGCTGCAGAATGAGAAGGAAGTAGTGAGAGAGCATTTAAAGAAGACTGCAGGATCAGTGGAAGTTTGTCATGGAGATTCTTCTAGTTCTCCGGCTGTGCTGTAACTGCAACTATGGTAAATGTATTGCGTTTTAATGCTTTGACAAGCTGATGATCTGGATGACTCTCAATTCTTGATTGTTGTGTGGTTTGGTTTGTGATTTTTGTTTTAATTGAGTCCATGCTTTCTGATCAGAAGATTAAACTGTTTTAGAGCTTCTGCTGGAGAATGATATCCAGTTTCAGTGCAGCAGGATGTCTGGAAATCATGCATTTGCTTTGTTATTTGGAGCATTTACATTCTACAAACGTTCTTTATTGTGGAAAAAGGGTATTTAGATTATTAGATTATTTAAAATATTTGGTAGCACTTTATTTTACAGTACGTGTACTTTCCTGGTACATATATAGTAATTATATTGTACATACAGGTAAAAGAGTGGTAACACAAGGTACTTACCTTACATGTATGTACATGGGAACTAATAAGAAACACTGCAGTACTTTCCAATGGTACATACATGGTAACTACTTTGTATCTATAGATACAAAGTAGTTAGTGTTGGGTAATAACAGGTGCTTACCTATAGTGTCCGTATATGGTAACTAACAGACACATTACTGTACTTACTAATAGTACGTACATGGTAAATATTTTGTACTTACAGACAAGTGTGGGTAATAACAAGCACTTATTTATGGTAACTTGTAAGACTCATTACTGTACTTACTAATTGTTTAAAATGCTTAAGCTTATTATTATTATCAAAGGTTAAAGAGCTGGTAATTCTTATGTAATGTTTATGTACAAGGATGCACTTTATTTTACGGTCCTATTTCCATGTACTTACTATGAACGTACTAGTGAATATACCAGTTAGTTAATGTGTAAGTTACACCTGGTAAGAGCTGGTAATTCCTATGTAATGTTTATGTACAAGGGTTCACTTTATTTTACAGTCCTATTTCCATGTACTTATTATGAACGTACTAGTGAATATACCAGTTAGTTAATGTGTAAATTGCACATTACTTAGGGTGCGGTATAAGCATGGTTCAAGATACGTCTTGAGTACTGGATGATATACTTTTGCGGTTCAACTTGCCTAATCTTTACAGGACAATAATTCACTTAATAGGGGTATTTTGATGACATACATACAGATCAGTAACACTACTGTACTTGGTATACTCAGTTGTCATGTCTCAAAAGCCTTGCTTAAAAGGACTACTTGATAAGTATTAACACTATGAAGTGCTGTATAGTTACTGCAGTGTATCATTTTGGTAAGCACATTTGTTTCACAGTAGTTAAGTGTCTGTTATTTGTGTCCACACTTGTCCGTGAGTACAACATAGTTACCATGTATATACCACTAGTAAGTGCCTGTTATTACTGACAATTGTCCAAAAGTACAACATAGTTACCATGTATATACCACTAGTAAGTACAGTAATGTGTCTTACTAGTTACCACACATAAGTGCCTGTTATTACCCACACTTGTCTGTAAGTACAAAATATTCACCATGTACATACCAATAGTAAGTACAGAAATGTGTCTGTTAGTTACCATATACGGACACTATAAGTAAGCACCTGTTATTACCCAACACTTGTCTATAGGTACAAAGTAGTTACCATGTATGTACATTGGAAAGTACAGCAGTGTTTCTTATTAGTTCCCATGTACATACATGTCAGGTGAGTACTTGTGTTACCACTCTTTTACCTGTATGTACAACATAATTACTATCTACAATCTAGGACGTTTATACAGTGTGTGCCACTGTAAAGGCTGTAAGTCTATCACTCACAGTCTCGTTTTCATCCGTGTTAAATTCAGTATGCCGTCTAACCTGACTAAGATCTATAACTACTGTATATTAGCTTTCACATAAACGCGCTATATCATTGTTTATTATAATCACTTGCTGTAGTTGTATTGTCTGCTGCTTTAAATGCTTGAGCCCTTTAAAGCAGGATGGATTCTGATTGGCTTTCATTGTTTTTATCATTCATCACCTGGAAAAAAATTATGTGAAAGTGATTCCAACGATAATGTTTCTCTGTGCTGTCATAGTTGTAGCGTAGACTCTCCTATTCTTTTACATTTATTATCATTTTAAAACTTAAAATAATAATGATAATGAAATAACATTATCATTATTATTTTTTTTTCCCCCCTGGTGTGAATGGGCCTTTAATATATAAACTTAAAATAATGTTTTAAAGTTGATGTTTCAGTATTTTCAGTATGTGTTTTTCCTAATAATGCTCTTTAGCCATTACTGTAGTCATAATATAGCACAACTTTTGTAGACAAATACTTAAAAGCAGAAAAAGAACTTGATGAATTATTCTTAATGATACCAATCCACAGTCTGCCTTGTTATGCAGCCTGGAATCATAATCACACCATGTTGGTTGATTATGTTTGGCCTATGTTTGGATTATGTTTGTTCGTTTGGCCAGTGGAGGACTGGTCCCCTGACTGAGCCTATTTTTTTCCCCATCCATTTCTGTCACTGATGGACTTTGGGTTCCTTGCCACTGTTGCCTTTGCTACCTAGGGACACTTAATATTTAGCATTATTGATTTGATTGTACCAAGACTATTGGTTGAGAATTGAATTGAGCTGGATGATGTTTCTGCAGAGCTGCTTTATTGCTGATTTTAACTAATTTTATAATTGATGTACTTTACACAGTTATTGAACAGAACTGAATGAACACTGTACTGACCTCAGCTAAACAATGACACTATTTTCATTTAGAGCTGCTTTACAGCAGAATTGATTTCTGTTTGCATTCTTTCTTATTTATCACTGTAAAGCTCCTTTGGAACAATGTTTATTGTATAAAGCACTATATAAATAAAGTTGACTTGACCTAAATATGCACTACATTCTCAGAAAAAAAGGTGCAAAAATGGTCACTGGGTCGGTACCCAATATGCAAATGTGCTAATATTTTAATATAATAATATGCTTTTGTAAAAGCTCAGTGGAAAGATCCAGATCACTTTGAATATAGTTTTATTCAAATATAGTAAAACTGAATATACTGAAAAAAAAAGATAAGAAAAAACCTGTACTTTTTATCTAATTTTCACTGGTCAGTGGATGCTTGTGTCAGAATTGCTCAGTTGGCAGGTCAAAGTATGCATGCTGTATCTGTTTATGATCTGGAAATGCAGATCTGTGGTGCTAAATGCAAATTATAAAATGCAACTAACTTGGTTTTTATCACGTTATGATTATTTTGTGTTGATAGTCACACAGAATTGAAGACTGCAAGTGTTCAAAATTGTCATCTTTCCTGTTCAGCCTGTTATGTTGTTAATTTTGCCATTGAGCATATACTAAAGTGTTCTATAAATTTAGTTTATTTCAAAGACATTTTTTTGGTATACAAAGACAAATATTGTTTTTTGTATTTATCATACTAGTATGATAAATAATTTGTGTTGGGTCACCACTTGATTTCCATGTAATCAGGGTGTAAAACCAGGTGAGCACCCATGTATTATAAAGCAAGTGTGTCTGTGTCTTGCTGTAAATGAGAGCATCGATTCAAATCCGTTCACATGTGTTTGTCTTCATGCATTTACTCCTTTGAAGTTCCTCCTTCCACCTCAAGGTGACTGATAAACAGATAAAGGTAGACTCTCAAACGCACATGTTGTGGAGAGAAGAATAACAATATAGAAAGATTTGAATGAACATCGAAGAATTGTTTAAATTTGCTCTTTTTCTCTCATGCAATCAAATTTTTAGCTGCCAGATTATAGACATTCAAATGTAGATAATGGATTATAGATAATAGATAATAGTATAGATAATGGATTATTTCCTTTAGCTGAGATGCTTCAGATACACTCTGATGCGTGCGTTCGCAGCATTTTCTGCCATTGTAAGTTTATTTTGTGTATATATCTGATTAATCTCATGTAGGATGCATTTGGCTTAGTTAATTAATGATGCAGTAAGTGCTTTATTGTACCGGTTATCATCTTTAGCTTTAGTTTGCGCAGCTCAAACAGCAATACACATTAAAGGGTTAGTTTACCCAAAAATGTAATTTCTGTCATTACTCACCCTCATGTTGTTCCACACCTGTAAGACCTTCGTTCATCTTCTGAACACAAATTAAGATTTCTTTGATGAAATCTGAGTGGTAAATGACTTAAGCAATATAATCAATACTTTCAAGGTCCAGAAATTTACTAAATACATCGTTAAAACAGTCAATGTGTCTGTAGTGGTTCAACCTCAATTTTATGAAGTGACGAGAATGCTTTTTGTGCTGAACAAAAATAAATACTTTATTCAACAATATCTTCTCTTCTGTGTCATTCTCATACATCCAGCGCTTTCAGGTTCTATGTCAGAACGCCAACTCATTATTGGCCGGCTCTTGTGTCAGCATCACACACATTCGTCGTGCTGCTCACGTGTGCAGCTTTGGCCAATACTGAGCTGGCATTTGGATGTAAATTCGGAAGACTTCAATGTGCTTACTGCGGCAACTGCGTAAGGATAATGACAGGAAAGAGAAGTGATTGTTGAATAAATTTGTTATATCCCCCCAGTCGTTATTTCCCCCCAATTCCCCACCCCAGTAATTCACACCCTGGGTATAACCGTGCTGGGCAACTCTGCTAAAATGACGCTACCTCTCGTTCACTGATCCACTCCAAGCTACACTCTGCTCACATGCTCTGATAATAATAGTTTTGTAGGACTATACATTATTTGGATAATTGTAAAAATATATATATACATATATGTTTAAGGTGCCCTAAAATCAAAAATTGAATTTACCTTGGCATAGTTGAATAACAAGAGTTCAGTACATGGAAAAGACATACATTGAGTTTCATTTGTTTAAAAGACCTCCGAAAAACAGGCCAATCTCAACATAAGACCGACTGTTACATAACAGTAGGGATCATTAATATGTACGCCCCCAATATTTGCATATGCCAGCTCATGTTCAAGGCATTAGACAAGGGCAGGCAGTATTAACGTCTGGATCTGTGCACAGCTGAATCATCAGACTAGGTAAGCAAGCAAGAACAATAGTGAAAAATGGCAGATGGAGTGATAATAACTGACATGATCCATGATTACATGATATTTTTAGTGATATTTGTAAATTGTCTTTCTAAATGTTTTGTTAGCATGTTGCTAATGTACTGTTAAATGTGGTTAAAGTTACCATTGTTTCTTACTGTATTCACGGAGACGAGAGCCGTTGCTGTTTTCATTTTTAAACACTTGCAGTCTGTATAATGCACAAACACAACTTCATTCTTTATAAATCTCTCCAACAGTGTGTAATGTTAGCCCGTGCATTCCAATATTAATAAAACAAAATACAAAACACAAACAAAACAAAGGGAAAAAAAACAAAACACACTCACCTTAAACAAACAAACCACAGTCCGAATATAATGTCAGTTGTTCAAGCTGCTTATGACATTTGTAATACAACCATCATAAACAAAGTCTTACTCCAAACCCGCCAGGCCCGACTGTCCTAATGACTGAATGAGAAATTACTCTCATTAATATACTGAAAGAATGGACTCCACAACTTCTAAAACTTATTTGAAATTCCCTTGAGGGAAAATTGTGTCTTTTCTAACTTAATAAAATAAAAAAAATAAACATCTGATAGCCAATGAGAATGTGAAGGGGGTATTTTGGACTTCCAATTCATCAATATTAGTCTCCTAGCCAGCAGAGTGATAAAAGCAATTGCATCTTCTTTAAGAGTAGACAAGGATGGTACTGCAGGGCAAACTCCAAACAAAGTAGTGACAGCATTCGGTTCAATTCTTTCCCTTGTAATAATAAATGATAATTTTTCAAAAATATTGGTCCAGTAATTATAAAGTGAAGGGCAAAGCCAAAATATGAATAAGGTTTGCTGGAGTTTGACAGCATGCTGGAGAAACACCTTTATACATCTTTGCCAATCTAACTTTTAAATATAGATGATCTATGTACCCTGTTGAGGATCCTTTCCCAAAGTTCCGCTGATATTTCCTGCCCCACATCTTCTTGCCAGAGAGCCCTAATATTTTCTATAGACTCCGGACAAAGACTATGAATTTGAATGTACATTTGTGAGATTAGACCTTTTATTGTACAAATGTACAGTGAAAAAAAAAACTATTCATTAATATATTTTCTGTCTAATTTAAGTGTTACTTTCCATAAAAGTGTGGTTATTTTATTTTATTGGCTAGTTTTTATTAATTCTATAACATTAAAATGATTACATTTCATTGAAAAGTCTAATATTAATACAATTATACAAAAAAAGCTAATTTAAAATAACAAATAAATAATTTTCTTTAAATTATTTTTATCATTTTTGGTTTCAGTTTTAAGCCAAGTGCATCCAGATGTTTCGGTTTCAGCCCAGAATTTTCATTTCGGTGCATCCCTAGTACACACTGTTGTAATCATAAAGATTTGTGGTGTGCAATATTACAGACATCAGCAAAAAATAAATTTTGTTTGTTAATTTCGTGTTTTGCTTCACTTTTTGTTTTGTCAATTTATTTTATTTATTTATTTTACTTATTTATTTTTTTACTTCAGTATAAGGTTATATTTATTTTAAGACTTTTTGGAGGATGTAAGTGTGATCATGCTAATTAATAAATTATCATGGTCATTGTCAGATAGTTAAAGGTCATTAAACAGTTCTCCTCTGCATTCAACTTATAGAGTCAGTCCTACTTTAATTATGTCAGTGTGAGACATAATTACTAATGACTAATGTCAAATCTTATTTTCTGAGTCCTTGAATTGGCTTTTTATGCTTTATGCACATCTAATGACTTCTGCCACTGTGAGCAACCTGCTTTATCCAGTTATATCATACTCTCTGTCAGGCACTAGCTGATGTGACAGAATTCCTCAAACATTCTTTTTTTTAAATTATTATTTAGCAAAGCATAAGAACTGACTATAATTTGTCTTGTGTGACCATGTATCAAATTGTATTATCCCACAGATTTTTTTTATTTTTTGCAATATTTGTTTTCCTCTTCTAGAGCTAAATTTATAGACTCATTACAGTGACATTTCGATTAAATCATCTCCCAGTGACACTCCACTTGCAGCGCTTTGTGATCATCCACACGTGGGTGGTTCGAGAAAATATGGAAAAGAGGAAAAAAGTTTTACTGAGTTAAAGCTTTGAAGTCTGACTCAGAAATTCAGTTCCCTCATTTATGACATTTTCATCTAAATTGGAACCGTACGTTGTGTTAAATAGAAAGCCTCCATTCTGCTTTATACAGTAGTAGTCAAAAGTGATGTCCAGCCTAGGAAAATTGACATCTTCATTGTCAAGAGAGAACCAACAAAATATTAATAGCTTATGCATGTGGTGTATGCTTTTTCCTGTGAGCTTTTTGTTTTTCTATGCTTTTTTTGCATAGTAAAATAAAATCTTCCATCATATTTAGAATATTTAAAAAAATATAAAATATTGTCCTCATATTTTGATGGTTTAATTGAACGTGTAGGGTCATTAAAACAAATATCTCCTCCGGACATCACTTTTGTACATCACTACTGTATATATATTTTTTTTATATACTCAAACAGTCTATTTAAATGTATATAAGATGTAAGATTTATTGTCTGTGGCCATAAATGGAAAGTCCTTGTAATGGTATGTATTTCCAGTCCTCTTTTCCTCAATCCAGCGAAATTTTATGGGAAATCATTAGCTCTGTCGATCTAGAGGGGTTTATTCTGGGACTGAAGGGCATCTTGAACTCAAATTAGTATGCAAGCATCTGTGCTGAGATTTGCTTTAAGGTTGTGATTGGATGGCACAACCTGTATAGAGACTGTCATGGACTATGTTTAAATATTTTTTAAATACCCTCTCGGGTTCTCTTTGATTTTGAAAGTGATGTTGTGTATTCATTTATGATAACCAGAACGAGCTCTCATGCACACCTACCCACACACGTCTACCCAGAACACCCTTCCAACCACCCAACCATTGTTGCAGTTTTACATGAATAAGCACCACTCACATTTTATTCAGAAAATTATATGGTCCATTCAGCAAAAGTCCACAGATTTTGCCACGAAATCACCATAGAAAATGCTGATAAAGGTCTGGAAACAGTAATGCAAATGAACATGAAAGTGAACATTGGTTACTTAATTGATAAATGACACTGTAGTTTTCCCTTATAAATCTACTAGTACACCTCACTTTTCTCTTCCTCCTTAAACATTTCTATCACCACTCTCTCTCCAAAGTACTCCATTATCCTTTGCAGAGGCACATGGGAAATACGCTCTGTCAGTGAGCTTTGTTCTTTTGCGATGTGATATATAATCTATAATTAGATGAGTTGAATGTGAGTGAGTACGGACTGGTGGAAATTGTCGTCCATTAGAATGAAAGACAGCAGGACCACCACAGGAACCCATCATAACCCTGTCAGAAGATGAAGATGTGAGTGCAGAGG